>NW_012151297.1:216081-237423 GCF_000956105.1 Propithecus coquereli | reverse complement strand
AACCTAAAAAAAAAAAAATTATAAAGCTCAAGGTACAAGAACTGAAATAAAAATTTACTAGGGAAATTTAAAGCAGATTTATCATATTTAAGAAGACAAAAAAAGAAATCAGTTAACTTGAAGGTATAAAAATTAAAATTTTTGTGTCTGGGAAACAAAAAGGAAAAAGATAAAAGAAAAGTGAGCAAAGGCTAATGAACCTGTGGGGCATTATCAAGTGAACCAGCATATAAATTCTGGCAGTCTCAGAATGACAAGAGAAAGAGAAAGGGGCAAAAAGTTTTATTTGGAGAAAGAATGGCAAAAAACTTCCTAAGTTTTACGGAAGACATAAATACAAATATCCAAGAAACTCTACAAACTCAAACTAAGATAAAGAGACTCACAGAGGCGCATTGTAATTAAAGTCTTGAAATCCCAGACAAAGAGACAATCTTGAAAATAGCAAAAGAGACATGACTCATCATATTTAAGAGATCCTCAATATAGATGGCCCCTGACTTAACAATGGTTCAATTTATGATTTTTCAAATTTATAGTGGGTTTGTTGGGACATAACCTCATCATAACTTATGGAGCATCTGGACTTATAATGCTTGGCTTATAATTTTTTTTTTTTTACTTTACAATGGATTTATTGGGATGTTAAATGCATTTTTGATTACAATGGTTTTATGAGGAAGTAATCCCATCATAAGTTAAGGAGAATTTGTAATATTATCAGCAAATTTCTCTTCAGAAACCTTGGAGGCCAGAAAGCAATGGGCTGATATACTTGAAGTGTTAAAAGAAAATACTATTCAATAAGAACCTTATATTGTAATAACTTCCCTACAAAAGTGAGAGAAAAATTAAGACATTCCCAGATGAACAAAAGCAAAGAGCGTTTGTTACCACTAGATTCCCCCTGCAAAAAATGCTTAAGGGAGTATTGCAGGTTAAAATGAAAGGACATTAAACAGTAACTTGAAGTCATGGGAAGAAATAAAGATCTCAGAAAACATGAATACATGAGCAATGATAAAAAATAATTTTATTATAATATTTTGTTGCTTCACTTTTTGTTTTCTATGTGATTTAAAAACAAACACATTGAAAACCAATTATTAGTGTAAGAGCTAGTATAATTGTAACTTTGATTTGTAACTCCACATTTGGTTTCCTACATAATTTAAGATATTAATGCATTAAAAACAATTATTTGTTTATTTTGGGGGACACACAACATATAAAGATGTAATTTTATTAAATAAATGACTGAAAGAATTTGGAAAGAAGCTGTGAAGGAGCAGAGTTTTTGTGTGTTATTGAAATTGACCTGGAATAAATTAATGGGAGAAAATATTCTCATGTTACATATCTGATAAAGGGCTGATAACTAGAATCTATATAGAACTCAGGATAATCAGAAAGAAAAAATCAAACAACACTATCAAAAAGTGGGCAAAGGACATGAATGGAAACTTTTCAGAAGAAGATAGACTAATGGCCAACAAACATATAAAAAAATGCTCAACATCTCTAATCATCAGGGAAATGCAAATCGAAACCACAATGAAATATCACTTATCTCCAGTGAGAAAGGCCTTTATCAAAAAGTCTCAAAACAATAAATGTTGGCATGGATGCAGAGAGATAGGAACACTTATGCACTGCTGCTAGGACTCCAAACTAGTACAACTTCTGTAGAAAGTAATATGGAGATACCTCCAAGAGCTACAAGTAGAACCACCATTTGATCCAGCAATCCCACTACTGGGTGTCTACCCAAAGGAACAGAGTATCATAATTTAAGTGTGATAAATAGAATCCCCATCATAACAACCAAGAAAATAGTTACAGAATATACACAAAAGGAAATAAGAAGGAAAGTGGGGACATTTCATTCCAAAAAATTAATTAAACTCCAAAGAAGATAGTAATATCTTAATAGAAAATGAGGGACAAAAAAGCTAGAAAGTATATAGAAAACAAATAGCAAAATAACAAAAATAAGTTTCTGTCGGTAATTACATTAAATGTAAATGGACGAAACTCTAATCAAAAGATAGAGATGGGAGGAATGGATTTAAAAAAGTAACCCAACTGTATGATATCTACAAGAGACTAACTTTAGATTGAAAAATATAAAGGAATTAAAAATGAAAGGTTGGAAAAAGTATTCCATGCAAATAATAACCAAAAGAGAGAAGAAGTGGCATTAATAGTTGATATAAAATAGACTTTAAATCAAAAAAGTTTACAAGAGGTAAAGGACAATATATATTAATCAAACGTTTAATACAAGAAGATATAACGTTTATAAATATTTACCCACCTAATGAGACATTATCAAAATATATGAAACAAAAATTGATAGAATTGAAAGGAGAAAGACACAATTACATGATAATAGCTTGAGACTTTAATATTTCACTCTCAATATAGATAGAACAAACAGAAGATTAGGAAGGACATAGAGGACTTAACACAATAAACCAACTAGATCTAACAGACGTACACAGAACACTCTATCAGCAACAATAAAATATCCATTATTCTCTAGTGCACATGGGGCATTTCCAGGATAGACCATATGCTAAGCCACAAATTAAATCTCAATAGATTTTAAAATATAGGTAACATACAAAGTATCATTTTTGACCACAATGGGATGGGGTGAGAAATCAATAATGGAAATATACTGGAAAATTCACAAATTTGTAGAAATTAAACAACACACTCTTAAGCAGTCAGTGGATCAAAGAATAAATCACAGATGAAATTAGCAAGTATTTAGTGATGAATCAAAGCAGAAACACAGCATACCAAAACTTATGGGATGCAACAAAAGCAGGGTAAAGAGAAAAATTTATAGTTGTATGTGTGTACATTTAAAAAATCAAGAAATAGCTCAGACCAACAACTGACTTTACAACATAAAGAACTAGAAAAAGAAGAACAAATTAAAACCAAATCTAGTAGAAGAAAGGAAATAATAAAAATTAAACCAGAGATAAATGAAAGAGAGAATTAAAAAAATAGAGAAAATCAATGAAACCAAAAGTTTCTTCTTATAAAACATCAACAGAGATGGCAAACTTTTAGCTAGATTGAGTAAGAAAAAAGAGAGACTAAACTTACTAAAATAAGAAGTGAAATTGAGACATTATTACCAATTCTGAGGAAATAAAAATGACTATAAGAGAGTACAAATAACAATTGTATGACAAAAAATTGGATAATTTAGATGAAATAGACAAATTTCTAGAAACACAAAACCTACCAAGACTGAATCATGAAGAAATAGGAAACCTGAACAGAACTATAACTAACATGGTGATTGAATCAGAAATAGAAAATAACTTGATGAAGGAAAGCCCTTGATCTGGATGGCTTCACTGCTGAATTCTACCAAACAGTTAAAGAATAACTAAGACCAAACCTTTGCAAACTCTTCCAAAAATTGAAGAGGTGGGAGCACTTGCTAATTCTATGAAGGCCAACGTTATCCTGAGGTCAAAGCCAGATAAATACACTACAAGAAAAGGAAACTATAGACCAATATTTCCCTCATGAACATTGATGCAAAAATCTTTGACAAAATGCTAGTAAACCAAATTCAGAAGCCTATTAAAGGGATTATATATCATGACCAAGTGGAATTTATTCCTGGAATGATAGGATAGTTCAACATACAGAAATAAAATAAGGTAATACAACACATTATTAGAATGAAGGAGGAAAAAAACACGATTATTTCAATTGATGCAGAAAAAATCATTTGACAAAATTCAACATGCTTTGATGATAAAAGCACTCAATGACTAGGTATAGGAAGGAATTTACATCAACACAATAAAGGCCATATATAAAAAACTCACATTGAACATTGTATTTAATGGTGAAAGAACTGAAAGTGTTTCCTCTGAGATCAGGAAGAAGACAAAGATGCCCACTCTTGCCACTTCTATTCAATAATACTAGAATTCCTAGCCAGAGCAATTAAACAAGAAAAGGAAATAAAAGGCATTTACATTGGAAAGGAAGAAGTGAAATTATATCTGTGTGTAGATAATATAATATGAAGAAAACTCTAGAAATTCCACAAAACCTATTAAAACTAATACACAAATTTAACGATGTAGTCAGATACAAAGTCAATGTACAAAAATTAGCTTCATTTCTATACACTAACAGTGTACAATGAAAAGTAATTTAAGATAACAATTCTATTTACAATAACATCAAAAAGAATAAAAAGATTAGGAATTAACCAGGGAGATGGAAGATTTGTACAAAGAAAATTATAAAACATCGCTGAAAGAAATGAAAGAAGACACATATAAATGTCAATATATCCCATGTTCATGGATTGAAGATTTAAAATTGTTAAGATGTTAATACTGCCCAAAGTGATCTACAGATTCAAAGCAATTCCTATAAAAATCCATCCTAAAATATACATGGAGTCAAAAGTCACCCTGAGTAGCCATAATAATCTTGAAAAAGAGCAGTTAAAGATCTCAGAGTTCCTGTTTTCAAAACTTACTAAAAAGCTACAGGAATCAAAAAAGTGTAGTAGTAGCATAAAGACAGATACAGATTAATTTAATAAAATATAGAGTCCAGAAATAAAACTTTTACTCTTGAAAGTACACTATCAACAGAGTGGAAAGGCAACCTATGGAACAGGCCAAAGTATTTACAGATCATATAACCAATAAGGGACTAATATCCAGAATATATAGAGAATTCCTACAACTCAATAACAAAAATAAATAAATAAATAACCACATTCAAAAAAGGGCAAAGGATTTGAATAGACATTTCTGCAAAGAAGATACACGGATTCCAATAAGAATATAAAAGGATACTCAGCTTCACTGATTTATTAGGGAAATGAAAATGAACACCAAAGTGAGACATTATTTCACAACCATTAGCTACTATCAAAAAAGACAAAATAACAAGTGTTGGTAAGGATGGAGAGAAATTGGAACCATTAGTGGGGATATAATATGGTACAGGTACTTTGGAAAATGGTATGGTGGTTCCTTGAAAAATTGAAAATGGAATTTCCATATGATCCAGCAAATCCACTTCTGTGTATATACCCCAGATAATCAAAAACACGGTCTGAAAAAGATGTATACACACTCTTTGTCTTAGTCCATTCAAGCTCCTATAACAAAATACCATAAACTTGGTAACTCGTAAACAACAGAAATTTGTGTCTCTCTGTTCTGGAAGCTAGAAGTCCAAGATCAAGTCGCTATTAGATTCATTGTCTTGTGATGGCCCACTTTCTGGTTCATGGACAGAGCTTTCTCATTGTGTCCTCACATGGTAGAAAGGGCAAAGCAGCTCTCTGGGCCTCTTTTATGAAGCATTAATCTATTCGTGAAGTCTTCACCCTTATGAGCTAATCATCTCTTAAAAGCTACACTTCCTAATACCATCACATTGGTGATTAGGTTTTAATATAATAAATTGGGAGGACAGAAACATTCACACCATAGCACCATGTTCATAGGAGCAATATTCGTAGTAGTTAAAATGTGGAGGTAAACGAAATAAACATGGACAGATGAATGGATAAGTAAAATGTTAATGCATACAATGGATTTTATTCAGTCCCAAAAAGGAAGGAAATTATGACATACGCTACAATACGTAAAAGCTTTGAGGACATTATGCTAAGTGAAATAAATCAGTCACAAAAAGGTATATGCTGTATGTTTTCACTTATACAAGGTACCTACAGTAGTCAAAATCATAGAGACAGAAAGTAGTATGGTGTCTGCCACTGGTTGCAGGAAGGGCTGAATGATAAGTATTTGTTTAATTGGCTTAAGTATAAAGGTTGAGTCTTGCTAGATGAAAAGAATTTTAAAGATGGACAGTGGTGACAGCTGCACAAGAATATGAAAGTACTAATACTATTGAACTGTATATTTAAAATGGTAAATTTTATATCATACCTATTTTACAACAATGAAAAAACTGGAAGAAAAAACAGATTATTTCTGAAGGAACATATTATAGCTTTCCCTTAAATATTAAAACATAAAATATGTTAAAAATAATTTGAATAGATTATGTTAATATCAACTTATTATATTTCTTGCAATAAATATTATGGAGAGCTATACTATCCATAAAAGTAAAGATTTTTATCTTTTTTATTATTATATACTTTGTTAAAGCACAGTACTTAGCATATAGTAAATTCTCAATAAACATACATTTTAATTAACTGAATGGAATTTTGAATAATTACTATTATAATTAATATATTAAACATGCTTTGGAAATTTAAAATCTGTAAGTACATTAGTGTGTATTTGGGTCCATACTTAAAAATATGCTAATATTTTGTATTCTTTTATTTTATACTTTACAATGTAAAATTATTTATACTAATATTTAGGAAGTATATATACTACTTTTTTCAAAAGTATGTCCTCCTATGAAAACATTAATTTCTCATGTACTTGCAAGGCAAATGCTATAGCAGTTTCTTTTGTTTTCACTTACTCTGCCTATCTAATAGTGCTGTTTAAAAATAAGCTCTTGGATATACTTGTGGCTGAGGCACATCTCACGAGTCATGGTCTGTGTTATGTTTCCTAATCTTATTACCAAGCATTGGAGATGCTAAGTCTTTTGATTATTTGTTTTTAATTTTAAAATATATTTTTAGAAAAGAAAAACCTCAATAGCTTAGTGATACTTATAGAGAAAACATAAAATAAAAAAACTGGAATTTACAGTTGGTAAGCGCAGTGGGCTGAGCTTGAGGGTATATTGTCAAATTCCCACATAATTTAAGAGCTAGAGATTTCCCAGTCAGCACAACAGGACAGCAGTCTCCAGAGAATTCTGAGTTACATTTCACTCTTTTTCATTTCATTAGTACTTTTCTCTATCAGTATAAGCAAAGAGAAGCACATTTATGCTAATCTACCTGTGCATCTGGATTACAATTTGAACAAATTTAATTGCTACACTTGGTCAAAATACAATTTATATTTCAGATTTGACAAAGTGAAGAAAAATAATTGGCTTATTAATTTTTTAAGCAGCAACATTTTTACACTCTAAAGATACAGTTGAGTTATAATTAATATTGAGCTTAACCAAGATGTGCTAATGATGAGTTCACTGACGCTATGTCAGAGCGAAAACAGGCAATCTGTATCTAACTTTATGCTGATGATACAGTGGGAAATATGTTTGTTTAAAAGGCCATCTGTTATTTTCATGCATTTGTATGCAATTATATGGTGGATAGCTAAACTACCATGACTATAACCTAAAAAAAGGCATATGCTATTAACAACAGTAAAGCCCCCATCTGCCCCTAGATATTTGTTAAAGAGCTGATTTTGATATATTATTTATTTGAAATGACATTGGTTGCCTTGAGTGCTTTATTCTTTAATATGTAGGTGCTTCATTAACATATTAAGCTTTCATCAAGGTCAATATTTTAAACTCAAAAGTATAACAGGAAAAGGAAATGTTGGCTTATTCTAAAGCCCTCGACTATATAATAATGACAGAATGACTTTCATTCATTTAGTTTTAATTTAGTATTCTGTAAAATGAAAGAGTTGATCTCTAAGATATTTTGTAAACCTGAGGTTTGATGATTCTGTTAACCATCTATACCAGTACTGAAAAAAATAGTTATGGAATTCACTGGTAGTCATTTTAGCATTATACACTACCCATCATTTTATAGATTTCTTTAAGGAGTAACTTAGAAGTAATGAGTTACAAAAAAAAAAAACTTCAGAATTTGATAAACAGTTTGTAAATACATATTCAATGTCCAATCACATAGTATGGATTATCTCTAAAGCTCATGCCCATGGCAGATCAGAGAACTGAATAGGGGGTCTTAATCTTTCTGGTTTAGAGCTTTTTCTGCCAAGGATAAGAGACATGGAATAGAAAACCTACTTTGTTCAGTAGCACCTGGTGTTGCAGGAGAAACCCTCTGGCTTCAGCATGCAGTCTGTTTTCCTGTAACATCATCTTAGAAATAGCTGTGCATACAGATGTCCCCTAGTACAAAGGAGACCTGACTGGAGACCTCCATACCAGTGCTCCTGGGCACTCTCCTGTTGCCAGCCCTACTGTTCCCCTGCTTTGTTATGCTGACGTTTCATACGAAAGGAAGCAAGTTAAGCTTTCCTTGAAAGCTCAGTACACAAGAAACTATATATATTCTTTTATTTGAGTATATTTTTGCAAAATATCACATCATTTTTCTGTCCACTTATCGTCTCTGACTTCCTTCTCAAAACAGAAATTTTTCTTAATAATTGTATTTAATATATTTTCTATAATATATTTGGTAAAAAATATGTTTGATTCTGTATCTGACTCTAGCTCCATGGTTTTAGTAATACTTTTTTTTTTTTAAGGAAAGAGCTTTACTGTGTCATGGATTGATGATTGAGCAAAAAAGCCACTCCACTATTTAGTACATCAAATTTGGTCAAGAAATTAGCATTCTAAAATATTTTGTTTAAATTATAATTTTTTGTTGTTTCTTATTTTTAGAAGAAGATAAAGGATATTTTTCTTTTTTCCAGCCCTATTGAGAGAGAGAGAGAGAGAGAGAATAAATATGAACATTTGTTTTCGGGATATGGATCAAAGGTTAAAATTTTACTCTGATCTCTGGCTATAAATAAATATTTTTAACAGTTCTTTTCCTTTTTTTCATTTTCAGTATTTGTGCTTGCATATTTTTTCTCCTCTCGGTCTGACTAGCTAAGTAATTCAATATAGCAAATATTATCAGAATAATAAAAAAAACCTGGACATATTCAAAGGCAAATCAAAAGCAAAGTTAGTGGAGATATAAAGACTTTGATTCTTTCAAAAGGGGCGTGGGGATTTTCCTCATGCATTTCTCTGGCCAGCCTCTCAAATATGAGGTCAGTGAGCAAAATATCACATTTGTGCTTGTGTGAGTTCATACGGACACAAAAGGGAAAGGGTCAGACAGAGAAAAGAACTGAACTGAAAGAGAAATTAATCACCTTAAACATATGTAGGCCTTTCAATAAAATAACACATTACTTTGCTCTCACATTTACTAGAAAATCTCAACATCACACATATATTCTCTCTCAGCCTTTGTATAATCTGTTTATTTCCTTGCATTAGAAAAGTGATTCTTATAATGAAAATGAAAGCACCTATGGTATCTTCAGTTTCATTTTATACTATTATGTGTTGTTGTAGAATGGGAACTGGTTAACTAAATTTAGGAATAATCTTTCTTGTTTATTGGTTGGATTTTTATACAAAATCATTGTAATGGTTCATTGCTGGAATATGGATGATTTCCTTTGGCTGTAATAAAATATGGCAATAATAAAAAGGCATTTCAACTGTGTAGGAAGTTAACAACCAATTTTCTTGATGCCTCCAATGATAATGTTCATAAGTTCCAAGTTCATTTTCATGGTATAATACTGTAATTAGAATTAGCATAAATTTAAAATGTTGGGTAATTCATATCTATTAGACAAAAAAGTAATTTTCTATTTATGAAATTTCTATTACTGTTGAGTAACTTTTTGGGTTTAAATTAAATTTCCTTATTTGCATTAGGTTTAAAGCCATAAATAGCTTTTTAGACTATATAATTGAGTTCATGTTGGGTTTGTAGACAAAAATTTTCTATTAAAATACAGAGATTTCTATTAACATTTAAGCTATGATTTCAGAGACACCAGGGGAAAACACAAAACAAGCAATAAATCAGTGATATGTACAGTATTGCTAGGTTCTTTCCAAGAAGACTCACCGGAGAATCGTAAAGGAAAAGGAATCAAATAACAGTACAATTAATGTTCCCCAGGCAGCCATATTTTACGAAATACTACATATGTAATTGAGTGAGAAAACATACAAAGAAAAACAAGAATTTTAATATTGACCAAAGGAAAGCAAGTCAGCTCTTTGTATGTCAAATATAGAGATGCTTCTAACTCTTATTTAACACAATAATTGCAGAGGAAACAAAGCCATTTGACCTGCACCAGAGATTGTATCGATCAGAGAAGTGTAACAGTGATCGAGGTCCTGATATTTAACAAGAAAATTCTAATTCATTTATATCTTGAAGTTGGGCTATTAGGAGATAAATGTTTGAATACTCTTCCTCTTTGGAGTCTGTGGCAATGTATTTTTGTGATTCTGATTCTCCAAGCACATCTTCATAATTGCTTTTTCCCCCACTTTCATGTAGATGATTCTCAATTTTTATCCTTTGCCGCTTTCTCTTTCCACTATCATTGCATCCGTTTCCATGACTTCTAACTATCACTTCTATGCAAATGATCTTCATATCTGTATTTCCATTTGTGAGCCTATTCTCCAACCCAAATTTACTCACACGAATTTACTGAAATTTGCCCTGGGTGCTCTGATCTCACCTTCAATACAAACGGACAAACTGAATTTCCTTATCATTTTCCACTGTGTTTCCTCTTTATAAACCATCATTTTTTGGTCACATATTTAGCATCATGGTTGAGTCTTTTTACTCTCCTTCCTTTTAACATTCCATAATGTCTAAGGTCTATCATTTGTTATTACTATAATACTTTTCATCTCACTCCATGTTCTGTATTTCTACTGTCATGTAGCTTTTGATTTTGTACCTGTAACTATCCCAGCACAGACATACTATGTACTAGGAAGGTTTTTGACAGTGATGGGAAATAACAGACTGCCTTCCTTATTTTTTCCTAACCTTTTCCAGCTTTGATTCGGTGGCCAAACATTGTCTTAATCTGTTATCAGTTTCTTCTTCATTATCCCACCTCAATTACTTTGATCATGGAAATTTCATCCTGTTTTTCTTGCTATGAATCCAAGCTCCTATTAAGGGAGTTGGCTTATAATTACTCAACTCATGTCATTGAGTGATGGATCAAACCCAGCAAATTTGCCTTTTCTGGGAACTTAGTGTTTGCTCTGTATATCTCCCAGTACCACCATGTGGTTATGTCTGTCAGACCAGAACAAACAGGCACACATTATCATCCCACTTTTCTGGAAGAGTGCACCTGCTACCTGAGTGTATTTGTTCTCTGGATCCAGCTGTATGTATTCAATGGAGGTGAAGAAGACAATGTCTCATAATACCTTGTATGTCACTCTACAAACCTGCTCTTCTCCTCCTACCTCCAACCAAGCCAATTTAAAAAATGTGGATACAACGGTAAAGATTTAATAGATTCCTAAAAGGAGGCTTATTTTCCATAAAACCTCCTGACTTAGAGCTGATTATAGTAATACTATATTTTGTAAAGTTAATACTAATACCAGTCTTTTTGGTCAACTCCCTAATATTTATCCTAATTACTCAGTGGTGTAATAGTTATCACGGAGATCAATAAAAGTCAGATTAAATGGCTGTAATTTTTATTTGATTACAATATTCAACTTGTGCCTGTTCAGAATGTACAGTGTGTTGCTCAGGGCAGCCTTTCCTAATGCCCAAGAAAAGATCATGTTCCCTATAATAAGTTGCTTTGGTGACAGCCATAATTTGACTATAGGAATTACTATTTTATTGATACATAATAGTTGTACATATTTTCAGTATACATGTAATATTTTTATAAATTCATATAATGTATAATCAAATCAAGGGTATTTGGGATATCCATTACCTCAAATATTTATCTTTTTTATGCTGGGAACATTCAAATTCTTCTCTGCTAATTATTTTGAAATATGCAATAGATTGTTAACTATAGTCATAGTACTGAACTATTGAACACTGTCGTATTTCTTCTATCTAATGGTATTTTTGGAACATTATTTAGTCTTTCTTCATCCTTCCCTAATCCCCTACCCTTCCTAGGCTATGGTAACTACCAACCTACTTTCTGTCTTCATGATATCCACTTTTTCATCTCCCACATATGAGTGAGAGCATGCAATATTTGTGCTTTTGTTCCTGGCTAATTTATGTAACAAAACGACCTCTACTTCCATCTCTGTTGCTGCAAATGACATGATTTCACTCTTTTTAATGATTGAATAATATTCCATTGTGTGTATACACCACATTTTCTTTATCCATTCATCTGTTGATCTATACTTAGGTTGATTTCTTAACTTGGCTGTTGTGAATAACACTAAAATAAAAATAGGAGTGCAGATATTACTTTAATATAATTATTTTTGTGTGTTTTGAATATGTACCCAGTTGAGGGATTGCTGGATTATATGGTAGTTTTATTTTTAATTTTTTGAGTTACCTCTATACTATTTTCCATAGTGGCTGTACTAATTTACATTCCCACCAACAGTGTAGGAGGGCTCCCCTTTCTCCACAGCCTCACCAGCCTCTGTTATTGCTTGTCTTTTTGATAAAAGCCACTTTAACTGTGGTGAGATGATATCTCCTTGTGGTTTTGATTTGCATTTCTCTGAAGATTAGTGATATTGGGAATTTTTCATATACCTGTTGACCATTTGTATTTCTTGAGAAATGCTTGTTGAAATATTGTGCCCATTTATAATTAGATTATCATTATTTTTTGCTATTGAGTTACTTGAGTTCCTTATATATTCTGGTTATTAGTTCCTTGTCAGATGGATAGTTTGCAAATCTTTTTTCCCATTTTGTAGGTTTTCTCTTTGTTAATTGTTTCCTTTGTTGTGCAGAACTTTTGATGCAATACCATTTGTCTTTTATGAGTGATGCCGGGAAAACTGTATAACCATACGCGGAATGATGAAAGCAGCCCTCTATCTCTCACCATAGACAAAAATAAAATAAAAAATGAATGAAAGACTTAAATATAAAATCCGAATCTGTGAAACAACTAGGAGAAAACATTGAGGAAATGCTTTAAGACATTGGTCCAGGCAAAGATTTGTAACTTGTAAGACTTCAAAAGTACAGGCAACAGAAGCAAATATAGGGAGTACTTTGTCTTTGCTAAGTGCGTGACATAGAGTTGATCCTCAGTAAATATTCAATAAACAAATGGATCAAAGACATAAAGAAGAAAGGACTAAAAGAGAAAGGATAGAACTCCCTTTAGCGATGACATAAAATAGAATCTAATCTAAATTCATCATAAAAAGAAATTTATTGTAGTGTTTGCAAAACAATTTTTAATTTTTCATTCAAATTGGAGAATCAAATTGCATTTCATTCAATTCAATAAATTGCATAATATAATTTTGAGGAATTATTTTGGGGGGTATCTGTTATTCTAAGTGTTTGATTAACTATTGACACCCAGTTGATTTTTTTCACTACTAAGTCAAATTAGGATTTCTTACAAATTGTAAATAAGGGTGAAACTAAATCATTTCTCTATATGAACATTCTGCATTCAATTAACAGTTATTTGTTGAGCTATATCTGCACCAGACAACTTGTTAGTCATTGGAATTACAGGGTGACATGGATATGTATAATTCTTAGTTTTATGAGGTCTTAAATATAGCAGTAGTTTGTAAATTATATGAATGCTAGATTATAATTGTACTAAGTTCTTCAATATGTTGTGATTATATAAATATTAGGACTCCTCAAAAGTGTATGTCCCTTCAATGTTTTCCTAGTCCCGATTAGAGTGATACGAGGGCTTTCTGGTTTTCCATTTTGCTGTTTTTGTGCCTCTGACCCTTTTCAAGGCAACCTCTAAGAATTGCTTATTACAACTAGAAATGTCTCTGGATCAGTTAGACTCTCCCAAAACCCTGAAGTAGATACTGTTCTGGGAAAAAAAGGAATGAGAAGGGGTTAGAAAGAGATTTATGTTTGTGCAGAGTGATCTTTAGGGAACAGTTGAGACTTCTAATGGAAGGCAAATTAGAAATGTTTTGGAGGCATGCACTTACCTGTGGACCTGGGAGAGTCACCTGAGAATGCAAAGGTAGTGGGAGGCCAGGTGAGGTTGATTGGACTTTGCAGAGCCCGGATGGCAGGACTGAGCTGTCCAAGACCATGCATAATTTGCAAAGAGCAAGGCAGCCTGGCTGAGCGGCAGAAATGCTATGCTGGAGAGCAAAGTTTGCCCGAGGTGGTATGAGGCAGCTGAGCAAGGAAATATGCTGTGACTGGAGGCTGCAATGTGGGCAATTCACCTGTGAATAATCAATTTTTGGTTGATGACTGTACATGCCTCCAGGTGTTTTTGAAATACTCATTCTTACCAGGATAGGGTCTGTTAGTAATTAGTTGTTCTATAATCTGCTACATCTCTAAAAAGTGATATTTATTAAGCAGAATTACCTTCTGTTTTAAACTGGCAACTCAGGCTCACATGTTAGTTATTTTTAATTATTCCGGATCTTTTCTTTTTCACCTAGGCAACTCATTACATTACAGTTATTTATATTAATAATGATCACCATGTAAAGCTACAAACACTCTTGCAAGGTGTTACAATGTCAACAACTGCCAATTCTTAGGTAAAATGATTTGGTTAATGGGAATTACTATTCCTCAGGGGTTTGCATCTATTTCTTTCACATAGAAGTGAAACTTGCCAAATTTATTCAAGTAGAATTTCACATTCTTTATGAGTTACAAAAAGTATTCAAATAGGAAAAGTTATCTTTATGTGTCCGGGAATGTGGGATGTAAAAACGCTCTTATTTATTTCAGAACTGCATACAAAGCATGTCATTGTCCTATACAAGTGAGAACAAGGAAAATTATTCCATTTTAATATTTTAAAAAATAATCCACACTGAGACTGTTTATACACAGAAAAGAAAAAAAAATCCTGAACTACTCGGAAGTATTCAAATGATTTGAGTGGATATAGAGCAGTTTGAGATGATCTAAACACATAGTCATTCCTTTTTGTAGCTGCACAAGTTTCAATTAAATGTAAAACTTTACAAACAGTGAAATAACTTTTTGGAAAATGTGTGGAGACAATAAGTCTTTGTTAAAATTGTCTGATGTGGAAACATATATTCCATATAGTATCATGTTTAATCCTAAGGACATAAGGATCAAAAAAATAAAAGTCAGATTTTGCCTAGAATCTATTTAATATAATTTTTGCCTTCTGTAGACAGAGTAATTTGTAGAAGTAGCTGAAAAGGAACAGGTAATAATGCAGTTCAAGTATCTTTATCTGGAAAATAACCTGAGAAGACCCCACCAAAGACTAGAATATCCAGCAGGCTTCCTGAAAGAGGGGGAAGGGAAAGGAATCCACATGCTGGAGCTGTGACTCTGTGTCTCTTATGGTCTGTCTCCTCTTGTGATGATCTTTCTGATAGCAAACATCTTATCACTGTATTCAGTGATTGGCAAAACTTCAACCAGAAACCTGCACTTGTGTTGTATCATTTTAATGGACTTTTAAAACAAATACATTTATGAATGATAGATAAACATAATTTTCTAATACAGAAGATATAGCTGAAGACCCTCTTAGAAAAAGAAAGTTTAGGAACTAAGAAGACAGAAAGAGTAAAACAAGAGAGATCTTTGCAGGGCAGCTGGAAGAAGATAAATTAAGAAGCAAACTATACCAGACTTTGAAATTGAGGCATTTTCTGGATTCATAATTTCAAGTACATAGCTAAGAAATCATGTAATACTTTTATAAACACTCTATTTTCTCTTTGTTAGTTATTTGCATTGAACTTCTTTAATTTACAAAGCACTTGCCTAAGCTATCCAATTTGAGCTTCAAAACAATACCATCAAAAAATAGTTTGTTTGACTTGATATTATAGGTCAAAACATTAAGACTTAAATTTAAAGGACTTTTCAAAGATCACACAAGCATTTGATCTACACAAGAAATTATGTGTGTGTGTATGAGTGTGTGTATATGTGTTCATGTGTATGAAAGAGGTCTTTTTTTCGGAAGTTTTCACTTTGTTTTTTATTTTTATTTTTTATTTCAGAAATTTAGGAGGATATAAACGTTTTAGTTACATAATTTGGTTTTTTGCAGCTTGAGTCAAAATTATAAGTGTGCTCATCACCATGATAGCATGTATTGTACCCGTTAGGTGTGTATTACCTCTCCCCCTCCCCACCTGCTTAGTTTTCATTGAGTTTTACTACCATATGTGCACATGGGTGTTGATTGATTAGTTCCAATTTAATAATGAGTACATGTGGTATTTTTTTTTCCGTTCTTGCTATACTTCACTTAGAAGAACAGTCTCCAGTTCCATCCAGGTTGTTACAAAAGGACTTTTAGTTCATCATCTTTTTTTTTTAATAGCTGAGTACTTCATAGTTTACATATACCACATTTTATTAATACACTCATTTATTGATGGGCACTTGAAAGAGGTCTTTTTTTGGTAAGAAATAAATTGATGTGTTTACATATTTTACCTTATTAGGAGACATAAGTAAAAAATTGATGATTTTCTTTTTCCCTTCCACTTTTGGAAAAGAAAGGAAGAGAGTTATACTTTCAAATTAATACATTTCTGTCACAATAAAAAGTCCATGTTTATAGACTATATACAAGATATCTATCTTGAAAGATGTTTTCAGTTCATAGTACTATTATCATATCTTATTTTCTAAATAAAAACATACCTTAGAGTTTTATATTTTAATATCCATCATTTAAAGCCTTCAGTGTGTACATCAACACACCTGCCTGCTCATATTCATGTGCCCTCAAGAGTTAACATCAGCAGCAGCAATAATAAATGCTGCTATTTTTCGTGCTGCTATTTATTGTACACCTACAGTGTGCCAAACTTTGTGTACTTACAGAATCTTATTTAATCTTTATGAAAAGTACAGGGACAGCTATTATTCTTATATGATAGATGACAAATCTAAGGTTCATAGAGGTTGAGCAACATGGCATAATTGGTATTTATAAACCTAGAGTACAAAATAAACCAATGGGATGCTAAAACAAAGAATGTAAAATTATTTATTGGTCTACATGCCACATAAAGCATTTATTAGACAATATGTGGTATATAGTATGCATTGTTGTTTGAAACGTGATGATTTGTTATATATAAAAGCAATCGTTGAAACTTTCTTTTTCCTAACAAGTGCCAGGGTGACAGATGACAATGCTGGTAATGGGAGAATGTAATACAGTGTGTTTTGTTTCTTACGGCCACTGGCAAGTCCTCCAAAGGTCAGGTATTGAACATGACTACGATAATTCTAAACCAGCCTTTGGAGCCATCAAATCACATAAAGCTCAGTCATATGAAAACACATCTTCAGCTACAAGGGAAACATTTCATTGTCTTCTTTCTAAATCCCTACACATATCACACTGTCAAAGAGTAGAGCAATTGAGGATTAATACCACATAGCTACACTTACATCTGCATCACTGAAAATAGAGATGCTGACTTTTTCCCCCTAGCCTATCAAATTCTTCCTATTTTCTGTCGGTCCTTCTGGGCCCCTTTCTCATTCTCATTCAATTCTTTACCTTCTGATCACACACTGAAATCCTCTTGAGCAACCATAAATGCTGCTCAAAATTGACTTGTGATTCTGTTATCTTTACCTTCATTTCTACATTTCTGGGATACATTTAATATCTCCATAGGCTTTACAAATGAGAAATCACAATCCACTTCTTGAAGTAAATTCTTCAAATTACTGGACTGAGTTTCCTAGAGACTATAAAGAAGTACTTATTATCATATGATAGTACAGTGTTATCAGTTTCTAGTGGTGCTTTCGGCCTTTAGATTTGTCCAAGGGGTTTCCTTTTTCCAATATGTTTTTTTTCTTTAATTTACCCATGATTTCCTCCATAAGTCAAACATATATTTTTTCTAAAATATTGTATTTTTACTTTCTATTTCATGATGATGTTAATGCATTCTATATTGTATTTTAGTTTCTCCTTATAATTCTAATAGGAACGTTTAGTTTTCTTTCTTTTCCATAATGATTCCTGGACACTGTCTTCATTATCTAAATAGTTTATAAAGTGATTTGTGGGAAGCTTTTATTTGTAAGGGATAATTTTCCAGATTTCATCCTAAGCCCGAGGAATCTTGAAGAACAAACCCTTCATTTCTAAATATTACTCTTGGAGATGAACAAGGCCGATGGAGATTGCTGTCTGACTGACAGATCAGGCATGAGAAAGGGGGAAAATAATGTAAGGGCTGAAAGAAAGCAAATGAACAGAACATTAGCATGAAAAACGAAAAGAATTACTGATGTGTAAAGGAGAGACTAGAAGAAAACTTGTCCACATGGGATACAAAGGGTGTTGTGGATGTTTATCCCAAATTTCTTCAAACATTATACATACTATCCCTGTGCCATTCTTTGCATTCTTTCTATCATTACATTTTTCTTTTCTGAACTTTGGGGTAAGTACTTAATATAGATCTTCATTTTCCTTTACCATTTCCCTTTCCTAACTGTATGCTCATCATTTTTTTCATTTGACTGCACTTGACACAAAACACCACAAGCTTCTTAAAACCTTGATTTGTCATTGAGTTCCAGCAGCTGCTCCTTGGATTCATCAACATGTCAAAACGTCCGGTGCTGAGACTCTTACGTGGGTATTGCTTGTGGCAGTTTTGATCACAGTAGAAAAACATGAACATGTTCCATTCAGTATAGTTTGCCAACAGTGAAACTTTACAGAAATAATTATATAACACTGCCATATTATATCTTACTGTAGATAACACAATTGGACTAAACTTTATAGTGATCATACTTTTGCATTTGGCATATAAAATAGGAAAATGAATAAATCATAGAAATGTTACTCAATGGCTATTCAGAAAGACTGCATGCAGGTGCTCATCAGTTTTAATGATTTGGAAAATTTATCTATTACTATTGACTAAAAATAAAAGCATGTATATGAAAAAAATATGGGAACTAATTTGGGATATGTTTCCCCAAAGCTGGAAATTAGATTCTTATACATTTTCAAACTGTACTTAATGTTTTCCTGAAATTTTTTGAAAGTTGAGCATCTAAGATTTGCATGTAGTAGTATGGATTAATGACCAAAGACCTAAAAATTCATATGACCTTAAATTTTGGTTTAATAGGTGCTATCTTACTTGGGCTCTGCAACCTTCATTGGCAACCAGGAGCTTCGAGGCAGGAAAAAAGTTAAGGCATCATCTTACGGCCAAAGGATCTTGGTAAACTGAGCTAGGCATTTCCTCTTCACACTGGCCCACTGTCCTATTCTTGTTCTCACCATAGGGTTTTAAGGTAGAAAGTCCTGTTTCCTTCTTTAAATTTAGGCACCTGAAGCATCAGTATCTGTCATCACAACACCAATGGGTAGGACCTTAAGGAGCCTTCCCTCCTATGACTACTCTTCTCGTTTTGCTTTCATTGTAAGATGGTGACCCTTAGATTGCTTTCTATAGACACACAGAGAAGTAAAGCTCCAGCTAGTCCTTGCTCTTGGAAGATTACACTTCATTTCCTGTTCCAGTCTAGATCTTATAACATCAGACACAAAATACTTATTTTACAATTTGTAAAGTGTCAGCATTATTAGAAGTAAATCAAATTGATCATAGTTCATTTCCAACTGTAGTTTCTTTCTCTAAGAGAGTAAGAACTGACAAGTTTGTGTGGATGATTAGTATGTAATCAAAAATTTCATTGCTAAGGAACAAAATGGTACAGGAGAGAATCAATCATCTGCTACACTCTAATATCAAGATTTCTGCCTTTTATCAGGGAGATCCAGAATTGTATCACTAGACAAACAACTTTGGGATTCATAACCTCACATATCACATGAATGTGTAGTATTTCACCAGTATTTTGCAATACAGATTAAAAAATGACAATCAGCTGAGTAACTACTTAGAAAATGTCTTATTTTAACTACCATTTATAATCTGGTTATTCATCACATTTGAGCTGTTATATATAAATTCATGAATTTACTTCTGTATAGTTCCAACATTTGAGTTTTTACAGAAGGTTTGTGGAAAATATTTAACAATATTACTTGAGCTACAATGAGACTTTTTTTTTGTTTTCAGCAAAAGCAGTCTTTAATGGTTTCCTGGATTTCATAAGAGTCAGTATTGATCCATAATGTTTTTAGTCAGTCTGTGTGTGTGCATGGGAGAGAGTCGGTCATAACTCCGATTATTTAGTCAACTCTCCTCTGGGAATTATGATGTACTACCCGGAGAGAAAGAGAGTGAGAAAAGATTGAATTCCAAGAATTTGGAAATACTACTAACTATTCATTTTTTACTGCAATTGAAAGTTCAGAAAATATTTTTCATTTTTAACATAATTGTCTTTAGGAGGTTTCCAAAGGAGCTACAACAAATAGAACTGTTAACAATAAAGCTTACTCTTTTAAATAATAATCTAGGCATACTCCTATAAGGAAATAAATTTCAATTAATTTTTATTACTCTTTAACTTAAATTTCCTTCATTGCATTTTACCAATAATTATTTATTTTACTGCATTTTATATAAATTGAAAATTATATATTTGCATACATGGTGAACCAACATGAAAATAATATTACTCCATCAGAACTGCAGTGTACACATGTACATATGCCTTAGGAAGGGTACAGCAGGAGCACAGAGTATTTATTTTAAGAATGGCA
The DNA here is from genome assembly GCF_000956105.1 of Propithecus coquereli. Taxonomy (NCBI): domain Eukaryota; kingdom Metazoa; phylum Chordata; class Mammalia; order Primates; family Indriidae; genus Propithecus; species Propithecus coquereli. The sequence goes on along the minus strand of NW_012151297.1, from coordinate 216,829 downwards.
GTGTACACTTTAACTAAAATGGAGTACCATGTTTTGAGAGATGTCCATTTTATTTATTGTGGTACACATGCTCTAAACACATTTTACACAATGTTTTTGTACCCTTATTGTGCCATTGCTATTGTTTCGTAAAATCACAGCTGCAGATTGAGACAGAATTCTAAATTTCAGCCTCTGGGCCTGTACTATATTTTGAAATAATCTTCTATATATGCATGTTTTTTTTTCCAGTTTCAAAATATTAAGGGGATACAAATATTTTTGTTATAAGGATAGCTTGTATAATGCTTAAGTCAGGGCTTTTAATGTACCCATCACCAGAATAGTGTTCACTACATCCAATAGGTAAATTTTTATTGCTCACCACTTTTCACTCTCCCCCTTTCTTGGTTTCCAATGTCCTTTGCATCTTTTTGCACCCATGTGTGCCCATGGTTTAGCTCCCAATTATTAGTGAGAACATGTGGTGTTTGTTTTTTCACTCCTGAGATACTTCACTTAGGATAATAGACTCTGGTTCCATCCAAGTTGCTATAAAGTCATTATTTCATTCCTTTATATGGCTAAGTAATACTCCACATGTGTGTGTGTATATGTGTGTGAGTATACGCAGGGAGGACGGCCAGGCTCCCCGCAAAAAACTGGGTCTCTTCGGTAGAGTTGCAAGGGATAAGAAAATAATAGAGAATGGAAAATAATGGAAATAAAAGAATACACAGAGACGAAGGTATAGTTTTATAGATTTATA
>NW_012151297.1:214067-215775 GCF_000956105.1 Propithecus coquereli | reverse complement strand
CTTTGGAGTCTTAGTCATAAATTCTTTGCCTAGGCCAATATCTAGAAGAGTTTTTCCTATGTTTTCTTCTAGAATTTTTATGGTTTCTTGGCTTACATTTAAGTCTTTTATCCAACTTGAATTAATTTTTATATGTGGCAAGAGATAAGGGTCCTGTTTCATTCTTCTGCATGTGGCTATCTGATCTTCCCAGCACCACTTATTGAATGGATCATCCTTTCCCCAGCATGTATTTTCTGCTTTGTTTGAAATCAGTTGACCATCGCAATTTGATTTTATTCTGGGTTCTGAATTCTGTTCCATTGTTCTATGTGTTTACTTTTCCACAAGTATCATGCTAATTTGGTTATTATAGTCTTGTACTATGATTTGAATTCAGGTAATGTGATTTCTCCATATTTGTTCTTCTTGTTTAGGGTTGCTTTGGCTATTGATTTGCATGTGTTGAACTATCCTTGCATCTCTGGGATGAAACCCACTTGATCACAGTGAATTATCTTTCATGTGCTGTTGATTTCAATTTACTAATATTTTCTTGAAGATTTTTGCATCTATGTTCAAAAGGATATTGGTTTGCAGTTTTCTTTTTTTGTTGTATCCTTTCCTGGTTTTGATGTCAAGGTGATATTGATTTTTCTGAATAAGTTAGGGAGGATTCCTTCTTTCTTGATGTTATAAAATAATTTCTATAGAATAGGTACTGGTTCTTCTTTGAAGGTCTGATAGAATTCACCTGTGAATCCACCTAGTCTGGGGATTTTTTTCTGTTGGGAGATTTTTTTTTATTATTGCTTCAATCTCGCTGCTCAATATTGCTTTGTTCAGGCTTTCTATTTCTTCCTGATTCCAGCTTGGGAGGTTGTGTGTTTATCAGAATTTATTAATTTCCTCTATGTTTTCTAGATTGTGTGTGTAGAGGTTTTCATGGTATTCACAGATGACATTTTATATTTCTATGCTATCATTTTTAATGTCTCCTTTTTTATTTCTGAATAAGCTTCTTTGACTCCTTTCTCTTCTATTTCTGGTTAGTCTTGCTAGCAGTGTATCAATTTTATTTATCTTTCAAACAACCAACTTTTTGTTTCATTGATTCTTTGCATAGTATTTTAGTTTCCACTTCATTTATTTTTGTTCTGAGCTGTGTTATTTCTTTTCTTCTGTTGGCTGTGGGTTTGGTTTATTCTTCTTTTTCTAACTACTTGAGATGTGACATGAGACTGTTCCCTTATGATCTTTCTGTCTTTTTTTTATTATTATTTCAGCATATTATGGGGGTACAGATGTTTAGGTTACGTATGTTGTCCTTGCCCACTCACCCGAAGTCCGAGTTTCAAATATGTCCATCCTTAAGGTGGTGCATACTGCACTCTTTGTGTATGCATATACCCGTCCCCTTCTCCCTCCTGCCCCCTTCCCCCTCACGTCTGCCCAACATCCCATAGATGTTATTCTTACATGTGCACTGATATGTTAATCAGTTAATACCAATTTGATTGTGAGTACATGTGGTGCTCCTCTTTCCATTCTTGGGATACCTCACTTAGTAGAATGCATTCCAGCTCTATCCAGCAGTATACAAGAAGTGCTATATCACCATTGTTTCTTAAAGCTGAATAGTACTCCATGGTATACATATACCACATTTTATTAATCCACTCATGTATGGATGGACATTTGGGTTATTTCCACATCTTTGCAATTGTGA
>NW_012151297.1:212301-212721 GCF_000956105.1 Propithecus coquereli | reverse complement strand
TGCAGTTTTCTTTTTTTGTTGTATCGTTTCCTGGTTTTGATGTCAAGGTGATATTGATTTTTCTGAATAAGTTAGGGAGGATTCCTTCTTTCTTGATGTTATAAAATAATTTCTATAGAATAGGTACTGGTTCTTCTTTGAAGGTCTGATAGAATTCACCTGTGAATCCACCTAGTCTGGGGATTTTTTTCTGTTGGGAGATTTTTTTTTATTATTGCTTCAATCTCGCTGCTCAATATTGCTTTGTTCAGGCTTTCTATTTCTTCCTGATTTCAGCTTGGGAGGTTGTGTGTTTATCAGAATTTATTAATTTCCTCTATGTTTTCTAGATTGTGTGTGTAGAGGTTTTCATGGTATTCACAGATGACATTTTATATTTCTATGCTATCATTTTTAATGTCTCCTTTTTTATTTCTGAAT
>NW_012151297.1:207097-207384 GCF_000956105.1 Propithecus coquereli | reverse complement strand
CCTTACAGCTCATAGAAGGGCCCTTTAGTGGCTATTTTGATCAATCTGATAACTGCGTGACGTGGTGTCTTCGTATTTGCATTGAATCTCACTGGGGTCCGTTGACCTTCTTGTACCTTTATATCTAGATTTTTAGCAAGGCCTGGAAAATTCTCTATTAATTCTTCAAATATCTTATCCAGCCCTTGAGTATTTTCTTCTTCACCTTCCGGAACCCCTATCACCCTCAGGTTCGGTTTTTTCACATAATCCCACATTTCTTGTAGGCTTATTTCTTTTCTCTTAAT
>NW_012151297.1:205228-207047 GCF_000956105.1 Propithecus coquereli | reverse complement strand
TTTGGAATTGACTTCTAGTTTTATTCCACTGTAGTCTAAGAAGACACATTGTATGATTCTGAATTTTTTAATTTGCTGTGACTTGTTTTGTGGTCTGAGTTGTGATCGATCTGGAAAATGTCCGATATGCTGATGAGAAGAATGTATATCCAGTAGTTTTTGCATAGAACGTTCTATAAGTGTTTTTTAGGTCCATTTGTTCAAGAGTCCCATTTATGTCCAGTGTTTCTTTTTTTTTTTTTGCACTATTCAATCTTTTTTTATTTCAACATATTATGGGGGTACAAATATTTAGGTTATATATATTGCCTTTGCCCCACCCAAGTGAGAGCTTCGAGCATGTCCATCCCCCAGACAGTACACACCACACCCATCTTTTTTCATTTTTTCTTAAATAATCTGTCCAGTTATGTCAGGGGTGTATTGATGTCCATGGAAATTATGATGCTACTATTTATTTATTTGCTTAGATCTAATAGAATTTGTTCTATGAATCTGGGAGGTCCTGTGTTTATTTCATATATATTTAGGATTGTTGTCTTTTTGTTGCATTGCTCTCTTTACCATTATGTAATGACCATATTTGTCTTTTTTTTTTTTTTACCAGTTTTGATTTAAAGTCTATTTTATCTGATATGAGAATAGCTATACCTGCTCATTTTTGTTTTCCATTTGCCTTGAATATTTTTTCCATCCCTTTACCTTGAGTCTAAGTGAGTTCTTGTCAGTTAAATGGGTTTCTTGGAGACAGTATATAATCGGGTTTTGTTTCTTTCATCCATTCAGCCAGTCTGTTTCTTTTAAGTGTTGTATTAAGGCTGTTTATATTCAATGCTAGCATTGATATGTAGGATACTATTCTATTCATCATGTTAGACAGTATCTTTGTTATTTCATTTTCCTTCTTTTGGTATTGTTTTATAAGAGCTGTGACCTTTACAATTTGGGTGTTTTTATACTGGTGTGTATCTGTTGTGCTGTTCCATGTATAGTGCACTTTTGAGCATTACTGTAGGGCAGGTCGAGTAGTGACAAATTCCTTTCATGTTTGATTATCATGTTGAAAAGTCTGTATTTCCACATTATTTATGAAACCTAGTTTTAGAGGATACAGAATTCTTGGCTGGAAGTTTTTTTGTTTTAGAAGAATAAAAATGGAGCTCGAATCCCTTCTGGCTTGTAAGATCTCTCAGAAGTGTGTAACAGCAGACTTCTTAGCAGAGACCTACATATGTATGTTGAAAGTGCATAACACTGACAATGAGACAGTCCTAGAAACATCATATACTCTCAAATACATAATGGAAAGAGTAGGTATTTGCTTCCTAAAAATAGGTCTATTTCCAGTTCTCCAATTATAAAACCATATCTTTGTGTTCCCTGTAAATAAGCTCCTCCTACCCCATGTCTTTTGGGTTCATTTGCCTGGTGAATGGTTGGCTTGCATAGTTGCTATATTGTTCATGGTACAATATTGTTTCACAAAGTCAAGTTTATTTTTGAAAATGCTTATCTACTGTCTAGTCTTTTAGAATGAATTAGTATTTTATCTACTTCGAATATTTATGTACTGTAGTAACGTAGTGGGTTCATGTGATAAAACAGTACTGTGCTGGAGAGTTCTGTTTAGAGAGCTGGATTGTTTGATGGTGAGTGTGCTTCAGTGACATGTGTTCAGCCAGCCCTTTTCGCATGCATCTTGGATATCTGGAAGAGAATAACTTTCCTTGACTTACCCATGTTCTCTCCTCCATCCCCTTAGTTCCAGCTGCACAATGTTGCCTTCTCAGCTGAATGAACTGTGTTGCTTTGGTGTTTT
>NW_012151297.1:199268-205178 GCF_000956105.1 Propithecus coquereli | reverse complement strand
GTCAGAGGTCTATTCTTTGTTTCTGTGCAAAGCTGCTGGGAGGGGCTGAAATGGGTCCACTCAGCTCAAATTCTGGGCTTGGTGGCTGGGGTTGTCCAAGACCTGAACTCTGGAGTAGATCTCGCTCCCCTCCACTCTCCCCCTCTCTGTGGCCTCTCCCAGGCCTCTGCGAGTAAACGGGATCTTAGGCCGATGGATCTCTCCTGGCTGTGATGTGGGCCGGGAGGTTCCCACCCAGGATCATAACCTGAGCTGTCCTTATTCTCCACCTTAGTGGGGGCAGGACCGGGAGTGAGTCTGGGTTGGGCTGGGTTGGGTAAGCCTGCCCTCAGCCTCCACAACTGCTGTTAGCAGGGGTCAAATGTTTGTTCTTTGTTTCTGTGCAAAGCTGGGAGGGGCTGAAATGGCTCCACTCAGCCAAAAGTCTGGGCTTGGGTGGTGGGGCTCTCCAAGACCCGCACTCTGGAGCAGGTCTCGCTCTCCTCCACTCTCCCCCTCTCCGTGGCCTCTCCCAAGCCTCTGCCAGCAAGTGGGACCTCAGGCCCATGGATATCCCCTGGCTGTGACGTGGGCCAGGAGGTTCCCTACCCAGGATCGTAGCCTGAGCTGGGTGCATAGCCCTCTTTTAGGAGGGTTGCCGGTCAGGCATGCTGATCTGCCCCTGAAGGCACACACTCCTCAGTAGGCCCTTTCACAGATCTCTCTTCTGTGCCCCGGGGCAGTGCAATCCTGACCTGGGTGTATGGGGTCTGATCTGCAGGCCTGTCTCCTGGACCCTGAAGATCAATCCCTGACCCTGCCAGGGGGAGAGGTGCTGGTCTTGAATCACCTACAGGGTGCCCAAGCTGGATCGATTTCATACCACCTCGGGATTTGCCCCACTCTCCTGGAGTCCCCAGGCAAGTAGCACCTGGGAGGGCTGGCAGATAGGGAACTTGCAGTCTGAGTACACATCAGTCTGCTGTAGGGCCCCAAAAGGAAAGGTTCTGTTCCTTGGAGATGCCTCTGTGTGATGGCTAAATTGTCTCTCTGGGCACCCACGGGTAGGCAGGGGGAAGGAGAGAATGGAGCACCATGGCGTCTGCCGATAGGCTCGGGTCTGCGCCGGGGGACGTGCCCCGAGGGGGCTAGGAGCCCCACGCTGAGTCCGCAAGAGGCCACTGCTCACTGGCGGCAGCCGTGTCTGGGCTGGTGTCAGCAGGTCTCTCCAACAGCTCAGGAGCCCACCGGCAGTCTGAGATGGAAGGGAGGGGGAAGTTAACCCCTCCACCTACCCTTGTCGCTGGTATCTAAACCTCTCGGGACCTTTCTCCTTCCAGTTCTCCTCCGCAACGTCTTCCCATGGAGTCTCCTGTAGTTTCAGGCACCGTTCCTTCCGACCGTCACTCGATCTATGTTTCTCTGCTAGCTTATTTTTTTCTCTTTCTTCTAAAATTTGTCTTTTTTGCAGAGACACTCTGACTGGCGGCTTTTCTCATCCTCCATCTTCTAAATTTATCCTTTCTGTCTTTTTGATGTAGGCATTTTAGGCTATGAACTTTCCCCTTAGCACTGATTTTACTGTATTCCATAGGTTTTTTTTAAAGCTTTTGACCCTTTGTTGTTCAATGCAATGAGTCTTTCAATTTCCATCCTAATTTATCTTTGATCCAAGGATCGTTTAATAGCAAGTTGTTTAATTTCCATGACTTTGTGTAAATTTGAGAGTTTCGTTTGGAATTGACTTCTAGTTTTATTCCACTGTAGTCTAAGAAGACACATTGTATGATTCTGAATTTTTTAATTTGCTGTGACTTGTTTTGTGGTCTGAGTTGTGATCGATCTGGAAAATGTCCGATATGCTGATGAGAAGAATGTATATCCAGTAGTTTTTGCATAGAACGTTCTATAAGTGTTTGTTAGGTCCATTTGTTCAAGAGTCCCATTTATGTCCAGTGTTTCTTTTTTTTTTTTTGCACTATTCAATCTTTTTTTATTTCAACATATTATGGGGGTACAAATATTTAGGTTATATATATTGCCTTTGCCCCACCCAAGTGAGAGCTTCGAGCATGTCCATCCCCCAGACAGTACACACCACACCCATCTTTTTTCATTTTTTCTTAAATAATCTGTCCAGTTATGTCAGGGGTGTATTGATGTCCATGGAAATTATGATGCTACTATTTATTTATTTGCTTAGATCTAATAGAATTTGTTCTATGAATCTGGGAGGTCCTGTGTTTATTTCATATATATTTAGGATTGTTGTCTTTTTGTTGCATTGCTCTCTTTACCATTATGTAATGACCATATTTGTCTTTTTTTTTTTTTTACCAGTTTTGATTTAAAGTCTATTTTATCTGATATGAGAATAGCTATACCTGCTCATTTTTGTTTTCCATTTGCCTTGAATATTTTTTCCATCCCTTTACCTTGAGTCTAAGTGAGTTCTTGTCAGTTAAATGGGTTTCTTGGAGACAGTATATAATCGGGTTTTGTTTCTTTCATCCATTCAGCCAGTCTGTTTCTTTTAAGTGTTGTATTAAGGCTGTTTATATTCAATGCTAGCATTGATATGTAGGATACTATTCTATTCATCATGTTAGACAGTATCTTTGTTATTTCATTTTCCTTCTTTTGGTATTGTTTTATAAGAGCTGTGACCTTTACAATTTGGGTGTTTTTATACTGGTGTGTATCTGTTGTGCTGTTCCATGTATAGTGCACTTTTGAGCATTACTGTAGGGCAGGTCGAGTAGTGACAAATTCCTTTCATGTTTGATTATCATGTTGAAAAGTCTGTATTTCCACATTATTTATGAAACCTAGTTTTAGAGGATACAGAATTCTTGGCTGGAAGTTTTTTTGTTTTAGAAGAATAAAAATGGAGCTCGAATCCCTTCTGGCTTGTAAGATCTCTCAGAAGTGTGTAACAGCAGACTTCTTAGCAGAGACCTACATATGTATGTTGAAAGTGCATAACACTGACAATGAGACAGTCCTAGAAACATCATATACTCTCAAATACATAATGGAAAGAGTAGGTATTTGCTTCCTAAAAATAGGTCTATTTCCAGTTCTCCAATTATAAAACCATATCTTTGTGTTCCCTGTAAATAAGCTCCTCCTACCCCATGTCTTTTGGGTTCATTTGCCTGGTGAATGGTTGGCTTGCATAGTTGCTATATTGTTCATGGTACAATATTGTTTCACAAAGTCAAGTTTATTTTTGAAAATGCTTATCTACTGTCTAGTCTTTTAGAATGAATTAGCATTTTATCTACTTCGAATATTTATGTACTGTAGTAACGTAGTGGGTTCATGTGATAAAACAGTACTGTGCTGGAGAGTTCTGTTTAGAGAGCTGCATTGTTTGATGGTGAGTGTGCTTCAGTGACATGTGTTCAGCCAGCCCTTTTCGCATGCATCTTGGATATCTGGAAGAGAATAACTTTCCTTGACTTACCCATGTTCTCTCCTCCATCCCCTTAGTTCCAGCTGCACAATGTTGCCTTCTCAGCTGAATGAACTGTGTTGCTTTGGTGTTTTTAAAATTTTAATGTGTATTCAAATCACCTGGGGATCTTGTTACAAGGCAGATTCAATAGATTTGGGTGGGATATCCCCTGCATTTCTAGCAAACCCTTGAGGAGTAAGGAGCTAGACAATAAGAATGCTTTATTTTAATTGCAACTAAGATCCTCAACACACTTGAATATTTGTGAGGTTGTGGTAGATGCTGCCTGTTGAGTGAAAAGACAAAAATCATGTGGAGATATAAAAATGAAGTAATTAGGATTTAAGGGAGGATCCAAGAAGAATGAAGTTAAAAGTGATAGAGCAGAGATTAGAATTGTAGAACATCTTGGAAAAAAATGGTTTTCATACCTATGTGGAAATATATGGTCCATCTGCTACAGTGGCAGCTGGTCATATGACCTGGAGGGGAAGACTAGGTGGCCAAAATAGAGTAGCAGTGATAATACTAGTAAACTAAAGCACAGTATTGACAAAGAACTTCCTTTTGAATTGTTTCAAATGCCTAGCAGCAATTGGCTTTGATGATTTAATATTTAGGATGTGTAGTTGAAAGCCAGGGGATCCAGATTTTTGAAAAATTGACTTTTTAAAAAAATTTGTTGCATAAGTGTAGCTTGATAACCAAGCTGGTTGGCCTTGTTAGTAAATGCACTTTTTCACAGACATTAAAATTCCAAGGGCTCAAAACATTTCTCCAAAACTCTATGAAAAAATGTTCAGTGTTTGAAATCAACTAAATCTGAAGTGATTGAATATAAATGACACAGACCTAGGAAGAATTTTAAATGATTCAACTATCAATAAAGGCCTTTTTGTAATTATGAGAATAGCATAAAGTTGCAAGTATTCAATTTTCTAGACAAGAAAACTATAATCTTTAAATTAATAAAGCACCTCTTTTTCTTTCTTTTAAATGCTCAACTTTCCCCTTGACATTTCAAAAGTGAATCTGGTGCTTATGATTGATAATAATAACTTTTATATTTAGCCATCTTTCATCACTTTATTGATTTGTCTATTTTCTTATGGCTTTTTTTCTTTGATCTCATTTAGCATTTGGGTGTACTTTATTGATTTCATCCTGTGGTCAATTTACATTCAAAATGTGCATTTGATTCAGTAGAAGCATTTGTAATATTGGCTATTAACGAGGAGTTTCAGAGGCCAATGTCTGAGTCATCTGCCAAAATTGCCTAAAACAAATTCATAGTTGATAAAGTGTAAATTATTCACATACACTAATTAAAAGTTATTTAAATAGTCAAGATTTAAAAAGCATACTACTAAAGTGAAACCATTTTATAATACATTTCTAGTCATTTCAAAGCTCTATAAGCCCTTTGTGAATGTTACATACAGCGAGGGAGAGGAAATAGAGGAGGCAGCATCAGCTCCTCTCCAAATATAGTCCATAATTTCATTCCTATTATACATTCAGCTGTATTTAAAATTCACCTGAAGGTTGTAAAATGTTGTTATTTCTTCCATTTTTCACCTTGTCAAATAAATTGCTTTATTTTATTTTTAAGGTGTTAATACAGTTTAATAATTAATGTGTATAATCGGGATGTACATTGTGGCAATAGAATAGAATTTCATTCTACCAAAACAACATCATGTATATCATGGAGCTTTTCTGCTGAAAAATCCTGCTGACCCAAATGTATTTCAAAACAGAGTTTCACCTCGTACTTTGGTATTATTGTGTTAAAAGATGAAACGGTGTCTTGGAAGGAAATGCATCTGGAATTGATCTGAACTCTCTCTCTCTCTCTCTTTCTTTATCTCACTCTCTCAAGCTAGAGGTAATTCAGTGACAAGCCTTTTAGAGAGATGATAAATGTAATGTTTCTGAACATGAATTTTTGTTGTGGGGGGGAACCTAATTAACCAACCTAAACTACTTCTATTCAAACACTCCAGAAAGATAACACCAGTCACAAATGTTAAATATCTGTTTTGCTTTACTTTGCTTACTCATGCATTTATTCAACACTTGCTATGGCGGTTTATCTAAAATTAGGTCCAAAGTAATTTGGGCAGCCATACCCTATGTGAAAGATTCTGTAGAAAGCTTTAAATCATAGTGACAGCCATTAGAACTTGCTTAAACGAAATGCATTTCTGAATAACTCCAGAGGAAACAGTAGAAAAAAGAGCTATGAGTATATCCCATAAGGTCTCGTAAGAAATTACTCAGCATTTAGATATGTACTCCTTTGAAAGAATGGAATTAAATATATTGTTTTTTAGAATTCTACACATGTATTTAAAAGAAAATAATAGCATATCTTTATTGAGCATTTATGCTGTGTCAGGTATATATCTTGGTGCCTTTATGTTATCACATCATTCAATTCTCAAAATTTTTGAGTTAAGGCTGGGCGC
>NW_012151297.1:198741-199218 GCF_000956105.1 Propithecus coquereli | reverse complement strand
CCGGGGGACGTGCCCCGAGGGGGCTAGGAGCCCCACGCTGAGTCCGCAAGAGGCCACTGCTCACTGGCGGCAGCCGTGTCTGGGCTGGTGTCAGCAGGTCTCTCCAACAGCTCAGGAGCCCACCGGCAGTCTGAGATGGAAGGGAGGGGGAAGTTAACCCCTCCACCTACCCTTGTCGCTGGTCTCTAAACCTCTCGGGACCTTTCTCCTTCCAGTTCTCCTCTGCAACGTCTTCCCATGGAGTCTCCTGTAGTTTCAGGCACCGTTCCTTCCGACCGTCACTCGATCTATGTTTCTCTGCTAGCTTATTTTTTTCTCTTTCTTCTAAAATTTGTCTTTTTTGCAGAGACACTCTGACTGGTGGCTTTTCTCATCCGCCATCTTCTAAATTTATCCTTTCTGTCTTTTTGATGTAGGCATTTTAGGCTATGAACTTTCCCCTTAGCACTGATTTTACTGTATTCCATAGGTTTTTTT
>NW_012151297.1:191997-194125 GCF_000956105.1 Propithecus coquereli | reverse complement strand
AAAAAAAAAAAAAAAATTTGAGTTAAACAAACAAACAAACTATATTGTTACTCTCATTTTACTCATGAGAAAATAGTACCACAGAGCAATGAAGTAATTTGTCTAACATATATAAATAGCAGCAGTGATGGGCTTTAAATGCTAATAGTCTCATTCCAGCACACAGGTTCCTACTGCCTGTGCTGTTTTTTGTTCACCGATTTCTGTGTAAATATCATGAACATTGGCTTTTCTAGCTGTCACGAATAAGTAAAAGTCATTCTAAAATGTTGATGGACATTTCTAGAGTTAGAAGTTCTGAAAATTTATAAATTTGAAAAAATATTTAGTCTAAGGACTTAATTACATATTACTTAAATATTACTAAATATGTCTACAAAATAATGGCTGTCTGCATAAATTTACCACTTGAGTACTGCTATTGTATGTCCAATGATAGTGATAAACTGGTGTAACATAGAGATGTGAATACTAAATTTATAGTATAAAAAAATCTCAATCTTACATGCTGAAAAAATTTAGAAACTCATTTGGTTTTGGATATATTTTCTGTTGTCTCAAATTGCAAAACTATAGCACTTTGGAATAACAATAATGCAATTTGTAAAAATATTTGTTACAACTTTTTCTGCAAATTAGATGCTCTAACCTGTGAGACAGAAATGATGAAAGAGAAGGTATTTATTATCTTATAGAAAAACACTTTTAAACAGTTTCTTAGAGAATGAAATTTATATGCAACTTTGAGGAGTTGCATGTGAAACAGTCTAAACTGACAGGACCTGAGACCTTACCTGAGACTTCTGAAAAAAAAAAAAAAAAAAACACTGGCCTCTAGATAAAAAGATAGTTGTTTTCAGCCTTAGCATTTTCCAAAAGTAAAAGAAAATTAATCTCAAAAAATTTTTAATTTACTCATTTCTGTATTTTAATTTTTAATCATGGAATATTATTTCTCTTTCTTGAAAAGAAAATTGTACAATGACTCATTTAAGTCATTGATGAGTAGTTAACCTGAGAAACAGGGAGAATGGACTTATATCTACATCTGCGTAAAAGGATATAGTTTCAACTTTTACAGTTTTTTATTATTATTTCAAAATATTATGGAGATACTAATGTTTTTGGTTACATGAAATGTTTTTGTAATATTCGAGTCATGGATATAAGTGTGCCCATCACCTAAATAGTGTTCATTGTACCCGTTAGGTAGGTTTTTTTCACTCCTCTCCTCCTCCCACCCCTGTGCTTTATTGCCACTGAATTTTACTTCCCTCTGTGCACATGTACACTCATCAGTTAGTTCCAGTTTAATAGCCAGTACATCTGGTGTTTCTTTTTCCATTTTTCAATACTTCATTTAGGGTAATCATTTCCAAATTGTTGCAAAAGGCCTTAATTTATCCTTCTTCATGGCTGAGTAGTATTCTGTTGTAAACATATACTACATTTTGTTGATGCACTCATGAATTGATGGGCACTTAGGTTGATTCCACATCTTTGCAATTGTGAATTGTGCTGCAATAAGCATTCAAGTGCAAATCTCTTTTTGAATAAAATAACTTCTTTTCCTTTGTTTAGATACTCAGTAGTGGGATTGCTGGATCAAATGGTAGGTCTACTTTTAGTTCTTCGAGGAATCTCCATACTGTTTTCTGTAGAGGTTGTAATAATTTGCATTCCCAACAAGCGTGTATAAGCATTCCTTTCTCTCTGCATCTATGCCATCATCTATTGTTTTAGGACTTTTTAAATTTATTTATTTATTTATTTATTTATCGATGTATTTATTATTATTTACTCATCTATTTGTGAGTTTAAAAAAATTCCAGTGTGGTTTCATTATATATTGATGTGAAATATTTTACTTCTAATAGGAATTGTAAATATTAACTTTTTAATTTCCTTTAACTGAAGAAACTCTTTCATTTACTTTTCTAACAAACAAAAATTTTCAAGTTCATTAACTGAACAAACAATAAAAATCATTTTGATTCTCTAACATCTTTTATGTGAAACAAATAAAGTTAGCTTTTGGAAGACTGAGTTCCAGTTGGGTTCAATTCTTTATTCTCTACCACAGTTACTTATCAGGGAATAAAAATACTCTTTACATGAATAAACAAAA
>NW_012151297.1:186758-187572 GCF_000956105.1 Propithecus coquereli | reverse complement strand
TATTAAATTTATATTTTCCAGCTAAGAAGCATCACTTCTTGAGTCCTAATCCAACAAAATTATAGGGTCAAGCACTGTTCTAGGATCTGTAGCTAGCTTTACTTACCTGCCCTCATAGAGCTTACATTCCTTTGTTCTTCCCTTCTATTACCATCATGAGTATTTTTCTCCATGTTGTGTCTATGATTGAATCTAAATTTCTTACCATGTAGTAAAATATCTTACATGATCTATCTGCCTCCTTCTCCAACCTCATCTCTTACTGCCCACTTTGTGCAGCTCTGCTCTAGCCATAGTAGCCTCCATTTTATTCCTGCAACACAGACAAGCTTGATTTTTTCTCATTTCTGCTTCTTCAGACTAGAGTTTTCTTTTTTAACTCTATTCATGGGTTGGATAGTTACACATCCCCGTAGAGATCATCTGTGACTAAAAAGTTCCCTTCCCCCATTATACCACACTGCCCTTTACTTAACATTTAACACAATTTATGTACCTATTTCTGTCTCTCTGCCATATAGGCATATAAGCTGGAGAAATGACAAAACATAGTAAACACACAATAAATAATTATTTGATTAATGAACAAATAAATGGAAACTAGCTAGAAAGAAAAAAAGTTTCCATAATCTTTTTTTGACCAATGCTGCTTTATACCTTGGAGAGTAACAATATGAAATTACCATATTAAAATCTCAGCATATTTTTTGGTAAAGAAACTTACTTTATTTTGTTTCATCCAGAGTTTCCCAAGCTTTTTTGAACATGAAACCTTTTTTATTTGTTTGTTTTGTTTTTAAAATTGTTCCTATTA
>NW_012151297.1:183701-186453 GCF_000956105.1 Propithecus coquereli | reverse complement strand
GAATGATTCCTTGGTTTCTGCTCTGTGCAATTGTTTAATTTTTTAAGCAGGGTGAATGGTAGCATTCTTCTCTAAATAATGATTACAGGGATAGGAGCATAACATTTTGTAGATTAGACATGAATTATATTTTGTACTATTTGACATGCTGTAAAATCATTTTACAATACTCAAGAGGAAGTTAAATAAGCTTTGGTAGTTATTTACATCTAGATTTTAGTAGAAGAAAAGTTGCTATTCAGTTATTAATAGTACCTTCTTGGCTTATTGGATAACTACATATGGCTTTTGTGCTAAACATACTGGCTCATGTCATATCTATTGTTAATTATTTCAAATATCTTCCTCAAATAGAAGATCATGATTGGATTTTACTAGGGAGGAATCAAATTGCAGATGGAGATAGTTGGGGGATCCAAAATCAATTCCATCTGTATCCTGCTTTGCATTAATGAACAGGAGTGGATGCATAGACTTGTATGGAAATGGAAGCCTCCCATCTATAGCACTTGAAGCTTGTGTTCATTTGAGAGGCAAACTCTACCAGGCTTTGAAATTAACATGCCTAATATTTTACCTATAATTTCCACTAATGTAATAGACATAATCATTTCATTTTTTTCAAAATATTTTTTTTCTAAGAAGTTGTCAAGAAATTGTTAATAATTCCTCTTTCATCAATATATTGACAGTCAGATATTTATTTTTCCATTTCTGAACCTGGGGAAATCATTGATAAAGGTAATCAGTATTGTTTTTATTTATTTACTAAGTTTGTATTTGTGTATAACTTTAATAGTTTGTGGCAAGGAATTTAGTATTATATGCTTTAGCAGGAATAGGATCTTATTTATTCTTTACATTTTACCATGTTGGAATAAATTTCCCAAAGTGATTTTCTTCCTTCATTTCCTACTGTGTGTTTTAAAAGGGACTGTAATTTCTAAATGCATTTACTGGACTCCCCTGTCTCAGATATACTCATCTTACAACAGAAATCAGCCTTCACAAAAGAAATTAGATTCAGCATGAAGTCATTATTGTTCTGTATTTTCAGATCCAGTATGTGATTTATTCCGGAACTTCATTTTCTCATCATATGTTTTTATTTAGATTTCTGATAATGTTTATTTTCCTCAGAATGAATTCCAAAAATGAATAATTGGGTTGGAAGAAATCTCAGGGCACTGTCTTATCTTTCCATCCATCACTAAGTACTTAAACTAAGAATTTATCAACAAACAGTTTATTTTTAAAAAATAGAAATCTTTACCCACTCACTCTCCCATTTTAATTCTTCCCCAATACATTTATTCCAGAATTTGTTTATTTGTCAATATAGACAAATAGATTTTAAATTTCTAATCTTTAAGAACATGTAGTGAATATATTTCATAATTTCTACCAGTAATTGATCTTTAAGACAATTAATTATGCAAAGTTACACACACATACACCCTAAATTTTTCTCTTTGGAATTCCTCAACAGAGAAATGTGCTTTGCCCTGGGGATTTGTTTGCGTGCACAGATGTAATTCTAAGCTTCACTGCATTTTGAGAAACTCAGACTATTTTGGGGGATGGGAAAATCTTAAGAAGGCAATCCAGTCATCAACAGAATGGTACTGGTCATCTATTAGCCCCTGATCCCAGAAGAGGGCATAGTCACTGACTGGTGTTTTCAAAATCCCTGGCAAATAGATAGTAGATAGATGGATAGAGAGATAAATGACAGATATATATGTATATTTCTATTTACTGGAATTTTACACTATCACTTTAACCAGAATTTCTTTATTTCCAGAAATGGTTCCATAGGAAACATCTCTGAAGGACCCTGAAGGATCCATGTCTCTTGAATACCTAACCAAATGTTTGGAAAGTAGAAGGTCATAAGTCCTACTAGCCAGTTATGTCATTTAATAATAATATTAAAATAAATTGAGCATCTGAAATATACAAACTACATTAACAGGTATAATACATTTACTTTTCATTTAATCTCCACAACCACCTTTGGGAGTAGGGATTATTATTCCTATTACTGAAACTTTACATCATCCATGTTCAGGTTCAATCAATGTCAAGAGTCTCCCTCATTCAAATGGCATGACTAAGAAATCCTAACTGGAAACACTCAACCAAAATCTTGATTGAAAATGAACTTACCTTCATTGTTTATTGCATTACCTTCTAAATAAATTGTGTAAATAGATGAACATATTACTTGGTCTTACATTTCAAAAAAGCAAGCTAAGATTTTCTAAAAAAATTATTGAAAGCATTATCCCACAAGGAGATATTAATCATATGAGATATTTTTGATATACCATGTAAATATGAGATATATTAAAAAATTCACTACAACATTTCATTTATATCTGATGAAATTGCACTTAAAATACTATTTTCAGTGAATCTAATGTGTTGAGAGGCTTTCTTGGAAAGAGTAAGTATATGAGAACTAATATACTGAAGAAAATGACTTAAAAGATAGATAGTATGCCCTATGCCATTTAATAATTCTAAAACTAGGAGAAAAAGTAGATAGAATGTTAACATTTTTAGCCATTGATAAAATGAAGGTATTTCAAAATCCATCAAGAGCACATAATAAAATTGTGTCTAAGAAAGTTAGAAATATGTGTAAAATAGAATAAAATAGGATTCATCACATAAAAATGTAAATTATCATATTTGGAGAAAAACAGTCTGAAAATAGCATGTTTGGATACTAAAACAACGTAGAGAT
>NW_012151297.1:168706-171646 GCF_000956105.1 Propithecus coquereli | reverse complement strand
TATAAAAGTACTGGAACATTAAGGCTATCCTATATCTGCCTCTATGTTTGACAGTATAGAAAAAAGTACAATAGTTGTAGGAAAGGAGGCAGAATGTTTTTAGAAATGAAAGTGAAAACCTGAACTGAATAGGCATTATTCCCTGGTGTTCGGCTCTGTGGGATGTTTTTATTGTATTTTGTGTTTGACAAAACATAGTTTTTCATGTTCAAATTTTGGGGAAGTTTCGTCTGTTCTGGTATAATGGATTAAGTTATAAGATCTCTTGCCATTTTGGAAATGATATGTTGAAATATATTTGCTACAATTCTTACATGAAAGAGTTTCAAATTTCTAATAAAAAGAGATGTAACTCTCAAGGATTTGGAAGTCTTTTTCAAGGTGGCACTATTATCTACTCTCTTATTTGCAAGCATATTAGCTTAATAAACTTCCATTTTAAAATACTGATCATTCCAAAAATAAATCTTAAGTGACATAAACTCTGCCTTATATTTTGAAATTTATATCATTTCTATCAACTATTAATCTACCAGACTTGAAAAGAAAAATGACTCTCTCCACTTAGTTTGGACTGTTAGGCTGAAATTCAGTTTTAGAAAGTATACTTACAAATAGATTGTGTTCTTTGAGAACAAGTCACACGAAACACTGATTCCTTTCTAAAATGGGCTTTAGATGACCCTAAATAAGCCAAATCAGCTGATAGACTTTTTTACTGAACTAGATTACTTGGACAATTAATCTGATAGTCCTTTTAAAAATCCTTATGAAAGGTTAAAGGATTGTCTAAGATTTCATCCAAACTCAGTTCCCACAACTATGAATGAACAAAGTTCATTCATAACTATGGATTCAATCTAAAGCTATAATGGGTTTTCAGGCCCATTTATATTCATTTCTTGAACTCTCATTTTGCACCAGATCCCATGCTAAACACTGCATGTGTGTGAGCTCATTTGACTCTCACAACAACACTGTGGTGGACGTTAAAACTACTCTAATTTACATAGTAGGAAAGAGGCCAGAATTCAAAAACTGCCTCTACAGAAACATACTTACTGGCAATTTGTGTTGAGGACTGGAGTTGTAAACTTTGAAATAATGTATAAAGAATTAGTAGTTGAAGCCTGAGTAAGAGTGAGACCCTGTCTCACCCCGTCTCACCCCGTCTCTACTAAAAATAGAAAAAATTACCTGGCAACTATAA
The DNA here is from genome assembly GCF_000956105.1 of Propithecus coquereli. Classification (NCBI taxonomy): domain Eukaryota; kingdom Metazoa; phylum Chordata; class Mammalia; order Primates; family Indriidae; genus Propithecus; species Propithecus coquereli. Next base: position 170,436 of record NW_012151297.1, on the reverse strand, counting down.
ATAGAAACAAAAAATTAGCTGGGTGTGTTGGCTTACTCCTATAGTCCCAGCTACTCTGGAGGCTGAGGCAGGGGGATCGCTTGAGCCCAAGAGTTTGAGGTTGTTGTGAGCTAGGCTGACGCCATGGCACTCTAGACTGGGTAACAGAGTGAGACTCTGTCTAAAAAAAAAAGAATGAATAGTTGGAAGCAGATAAACATGTAAATGTTAAGGGGAAGATCACAGATGGAGACAGTAGAAAGTAACTGTAAACTAAGCTTTTTTTAATGCTAAAATTCAATGTAAAATGGCAAAAAAGTATCTTTCCTTTTTCATTTTTCTTTTTCTTTTTTTTTTCCCCAAGCCCAGGTCAGAAAGGCATGAATCCCTTCTTTTAGAGACAAAAAAAGAAGAGTGCTCTCAAAGCAAAATGATAACATTTCGAGGAAGGTAGTCAACAGTGTTAAACAAGGTATTGAGGTCAGAATTTCATATAATTGGTGTGCATTTTAGAGCTAGGAAGCACCTAAAAAATCAACTAAGATAGCTACAGCATGTTCAGATAAGAAATGGAAACACAACAAATAGCTTAATTAGTTATATTCAGTTTTAATTATTCACTGAACATTTACTGAGCCCCTGCTATATTCCAAGAACTTGGTTAGCTGTTTTCTATGTAAAGACATTTGTTCTATTCTTAAGAAACTCAGTGTTTAGAATGCGAGATAAATGGGTAATTACGATACAACATAGTAGATATTTTGAAAGAAGTATGTCCAATGATCATAGCAAATGGTGGGTTAATGCTACATTAGTCAAATTAAGAATTGTTTTTCAGAGAGTGTGATTACAACTATGACTTAAAGCTAAGTGGGAGAGACAGGGAACAGAATGGAGGAAGTATACGCCTGGCATGGAACATGAAATAACTCAGTGTCTGTGAAAGGCCATATATCATTTGGCTGAGATGACATTATCAAAAGCTCTTTTTCACTTTCTCATGATTCCCTGATGATCTTTTTTATGTTCATCTTCATTAGTTTCAAGTAGACATATGTGCATAATGGCGTTTCAGTCAATGGTGGACTGCACATATGACATACATGACAGTGGTCCCATAAGATTATAATACCATATTTTTGCTGTACCTTTTCTATGCTTAGATATACAAATACTTACCATTGTGTTACAACTGCCTGTAGTTTTCAGTACATTAACATGCTGTTCAGGCGTGTATCTTAGGAGCACTAGACTATACCATGTAGCAGAGGTATGTAGTAGGTGTACCATCTAGATTTTATGCATTTTATAGATTTTATAATGTTTGCAGTATGATGAAATCACCTAAAGTTGTATTTCTCAGAATGTGTTCCCATTGTTAAGCCATGCATGACTGTACTAATAAAAAACATCAGGAAAAAAGTATAGCATTTAATGTAAAATCATCTCTGACATCTTTAAATTTTTAGCACATAATTGGAGGACTTCATTTAGTACTTAGTACATTTTTCTTTTTAATGGTACACATCTTGTGTTATGCCTCTAATTGCAGCTGTAGCTGGTACATTTTGTCATATAGCAAATATGAAGTCATGTTGATTTACTTGCCTTATGAAAACTGTAATTTCAGCTACTCAGTTCACAGATCACAAACATGACCACCTATAGTAACCAAGCAAGCAAAGTCTCTGAGTAAAGTTGGCAAGATGCAAGTAAATTTGCATGCTGTGTGTGGTTGGTGGGGCTGGGGC
>NW_012151297.1:165963-166960 GCF_000956105.1 Propithecus coquereli | reverse complement strand
AACATATACCAAATTTTGATAATCCACTCATGGATCGACGGGCACTTGGGTTGTTTCCACATTCTTGCAATAGTGAATTAGGCATCTACCCAAAAGAGCACAAAACATTCTACGATAAAGACATCTGCACCCGAATGTTTATGGCAGCACAATTCACTATTACAAAATGATATATTAAAGAACATTATCAATTTTGAAAAAGCTTTTATCAAAAAATTACAAACGAGTAAAACCAGCCGGAAAGCAAAATGCCATTCGTTATTTTCTACAGTTGTCATCAGTTGTCATTAAAGATCTTTGACTTAACATTCCCCTGCTTCATCCCTGTTCTCTCCTTGTTCCTCTGTAGGCCTCTTTTCTGCTTCCCACAGTTGGAATTGCTGTATTTTTCAAGATTTGGTACTCATCCATTTGTCTTCTCTTTCAGCAGTTTCTCTGGCAATATTGTTTCTTATTGTGACGTCAGCAATCATTTCAAATTATATCCCTTGCCTCAACTTCTCCCCTGAGGTCTAATCCAAGCTGCCTTGTCTTAGACAAGTTTATCTGAATGTTAATTTTTCACCTCAAGGGGCACAGAAAATTCACTAAACTCTATCCCCAACCTACTCCTCTTACTGATTTCATTTCTGTCTGTGGCATCATAGTATGCCACTCCACCTACAATTTTCAATTGTGTTCTATGTAAACATACAGCTCCTCAGTGCAGCTTCTGAAATGCAGCAGGAGGTTCTTCGTGTGATGTTCAGGGCTCCATTTTCTCCTCACTCTTTCACCCAGAGCAGCTACACTTTTATTTATTCGATACAGAGGGTTTCTGGATAAGATTTTATTTGTAAATAAAATTAACAGGTAAATAAACAAGCAAACCTAAAGACTACCTAGGTATTTAAAAATTCTTATTTTCTTAATTTTTTTTTTATTTCTCCATATTACGGGGGTACAAATGTTTAGGTTACATATATTGCCCTTGCCCCACCCGAGTCAGAGCTTCAAG
>NW_012151297.1:163668-165378 GCF_000956105.1 Propithecus coquereli | reverse complement strand
TAGTTCTACTTGGAGCTCTTTGAGGTATCTCCATATTACTTACCACAGAGGTTGTACTAGTTTGCAGTCCCACCAGCAGTATATGAGTATTCATATCTCTCTGCATCCACAGCAACATTTATTGTGAAAATTCTTGAAGCTGCTCTTAATCATTTCTTAGTAAGATACCCCTCCCATTAACAATCGGCCTCTCAATGCTTATAAACCTTATTTATTTCTGTTAGGAAATTTGGACTGTGTTCTAATGCCAGATAATAAAGTTGCCATATATAAATGGATCCCTGAATATATTAGATCTCTGAAGATGTTTATAATCTCTCTCAAGCCTTATCTTATCTAAACTGTGTATCGCTAAGCAAAATTATTGTATCTTTCTTGCTCAGAAAATTCCTGTGGTGGTTAATTTTATGTGTTAACTGGACTGGGCCGTGGAGACCCAAACATTTGGTCGAACATTATTCTGGGTGTGCCTGTATGGGTGTTTCTGGATGAGATTAACACTTGAATCAGTCTGAGGAAAGTAGACTGTCCTCTCTAATGTGATGGGCCCCAACCAATCAATCGAAAATTGAATAATCAAAAAGGCTGAGTAACAGGGAACATTGCCTACCTGACTGGTTGACCTAGGTGGGATATTAGTCTCCTCTTACCCTCAGACTGGAACTTTAACCATCAGTTTTCCTGGTTCTCAGGTCTTCAGACTCTGAAACTACACTAGCACCTCTCCTGGGTTTCCTGTGAACTGCTGATGTTGGGAGTGCCCAGCTTCCATAATCATATGAGGCAATTTTTTATAGTAAATTTGTAAATGTCTTTATATACACACATATCCTATTGTTCTGGAGGACCCCGACTAATACAGTTCCTTCTCAATAAATACCACCAGCACCCAACTCTTCACACATGACAATCTTATTCGTTCTTTAAGTGACAGCACAAGGAAACATTCTCTAGAATCCCAGGCAAAAATATATTTTTCCATTAGAACCCTATAGCTTTTTTTTTTGTACTTCTCTATTTCATATGTTTCATTTTATACTGAATTATAAATATTGTTGAATATTATTTTTGATTTCTACTACTCTCCTGGGTCTATCTAGGGCCCCATTTTTTGTCTTATTGGTAAATTCATTGGTACCTATCAGAATGTCTAATACAAAATAACTTTTAAAAATATGCTTAATAAATCAATGTTTCTCATTTAATTTCTTATTTTTCAGACAAAAACCAAAGAACATAAACATAATGGGGTAATTTTTGTTAAAGTTAATTGGTGTCAGAGAAGAATGGAGAAATAATCATATTTATTAATTTTCCATTCTTGTTGTAAGAAATACTCTTTCATATTTCCTGTGGTGTACATCTGAATTCTTCACATATGTTTGTAGCAAATTTAGTATGAACTGGCTCAGGCAAGACCGCAAAAACAGGGATTCTTGCAGGCCATTGAAGTTTTACAATTCAACTTCACAATGATTTATTTATTGACTAAGTTTTCATTAGAAACCAAGTATAGATTTAGTCACCAAAAGATCTTTCCTGCAGAGTTTCTAATAAGGTCATCAAAATCCATCTGTTGGAGAAGAGTGTTTTATCTCAACAATATGTGTTGAGTTGATTTTATCAAAAATTACACTTCAGTCTTTTCTCATACTGCAGAAACAAGATCTCATCACCAGGCTAACCACAAATATATATTCCAAATATATA
>NW_012151297.1:150792-151258 GCF_000956105.1 Propithecus coquereli | reverse complement strand
GCATAACAATCCTAAGAAATAGGTACATCCATCATTTTCCTTTTGGGAGTTGAAATAATAATTTCAGAGCAGTTAAATAACTTGCTCCAAATCACATAACTAATCAGTGGAAGAAATATCATTTGAACCCAGGAAATTTGGCTGTAGTCCACAATAAAAAGCACTATAGTTTCCTACTAAAAACTTGTTAGGTGACTGCTCACATTGAGTAATTTTTAAAATCAACCTTAATTGGGAATTGTCTTAGCTTTTGCCAATTGTGTTCTAGCTTGCTGCCCGACTTCAAATGCTGAGTGTGAAAGAGGTGTGCAGGTAGATTTCTTAGCCTTATTGCATATACACCTTCCCATGTTAACTGAGGGCGTGTTTGTTTTCTGGACATTATTCCATGCCTCTTTGAACCCAACTAAAATTCCAGTAATGCAAACATATCATAAAAAACATATATAAAACTTTCCTGCTATGT
>NW_012151297.1:147737-150647 GCF_000956105.1 Propithecus coquereli | reverse complement strand
GTTGATTCCACATCTTTTCGATTGTGAATTGTGCACAGGTGTCTTTTTGATAAAATGGTTTCTTTTCTTTTGGGTAAATACTCAGTAGTAGGATTGCTGGATCAAATGGTTGGTCTACTTTTAGTTCTTTGGGGAATCTTCATACTGTTTTCCATAGAAGTTGTACTAATTTGCTGTCTCACCAACAGTGTATAAGTATTCCTTTCTCTCTGCATCCACACCAGCTTCTATTGTTTTTGGACTTTTTAATAAAAGTCATTCTAACTGGGATAAAGTGATGTCTCATTGTGGTTTTAATTTGAATTTCCCTGATGATTAGTTACATTGAGCATTTTTTCATCTGTTTATTGGCCATTTGTCTATCTTCTTTTGAAAAGCTTTTGTTCATGTCTTTGCACACTTTTTAATGGTTATTTTCTTTTCTTACTGATTTGCTTGAGTTCTTTGTAGATTCTGGTTATTAGCCCTTTATCGTATGTATAGCTTATGAACAATTTCCCTCATTCTGTAGGTCGTCTATTTGCTCTGTTGATTATTTCCTTAGCTGTGCAGAAATTTTTTAATTTAATCAAGTCCCATTTATTTATTTTTGTTGTTGCCATGATTGCCTTTGGGTCTTGTTCATAAATTCTTTGCCTAGGCCAATATCTAGAAGAGTTTTTACAACATTTTATTCTAGGATTCTTAGAAATTAATTTTAAAAATAACCTGTGAGAGTTGGTTGGTATTTGGTTGGTTTGCACAGATTGCTCCACTGATCATTTGTGGCAGCCTTCCAATCTTATTGGTCAGGCATCTGTTTTGATCGATCAGTGCCTCTAACCTCCCTACTGTTAAATGTTTTGACTGTCTGCTCTGTGGGAAAGTATAATAGAAATGAGGATTGTGAGTTATTATAAAATTATAGTTTGTCTCTGAAATTAACATACCCTTTTATTTCAAGAGCTCTAAAAACATTGGGCACATACAATAAATATAGTAGCAAAGCAAATAGAAATAACGAGTGTTTTCTTGTATTCAAATTCGATATGACTAAACAATTTGATAGAAGGTCTAAAAATGGCCATGTGATTTCAGGCTTCATGTAGTGTTTGGAAAAAGGGAGATGAAAGTTCAAATCATACTTTTGGGCATGCTTTTCTCAGCTCACACTGAATCTGGAGTGTTTGTTTATGTGTATCTTTGAATAGAAGGATACTGGAGGGGCTCAAAGCTGTGATATATGAATATTCAGTAGGAAAAAAGAAGGATTTCTACCTCTCCTTCCCTGGGAATAAGAAGATTTATCAGAAATACAACAGAGGTATATAAGATAAAATCTTTCTCAAATAAGTAGATGTAAGAATGTAATGAGTGTGAGAAATTGAGTTCTTAGATATAATTCACAGGGGACACTACGTGAACACTAATTGGAAGTATTAAGAAGAAAATTAATATCGTGTTGAGACATGAACTATATAATTGCTTGGCTGCCTTTCAAAGCTGAGATTATTTCATTCTCTTATTGGTTCAAGTAATGATTTTTCAACCAGGGGTAATCCCTCCACCCCTTTGGGAATTTGGCAATGTCAAGATTCATTTTTGTTTGTCATGACATGGGTGATTCTACCCACACTTCGAGGACAGAGATCAGGGACGATGTTAAACATTCCATAATCCACAGTATAGCCCCTCACAACAAAGAATTATCCAGCCCAAAATGTCAATAGTGCCAAGGTAGGGAAATGCTGTGCTAAATTAATCGAAGTAAAGTACAACTTTGCATGTCGTAAAGTACAACCTTTTCCATATTTATGAACTGCTTAAGCCTGAGAAATGTCTGTATTGGCAAAAAGATACACACTTAATTTACTGTTTTTGTAACACAGTGTTTTACCTTTTTCACATTTTCTGAGACAAACCAATGTGTATTCAAGTTCTGGTGTTCTCTTTGTATCAGTTTTCCTCCTTCATACCTTACTTGGCATGTATTCATTTTATTTCCTGGCTTTCCTGTTTTGTAATTTAGTTGATGTTCTATTTTTACCACTGAATTAAGAGTTTTCCCATTTTACCTCATGGTGATAGTGATACCTTGCTTTCCCAAAACTTGCTGGCCAAATTCCAATTTAGTAGTTATATTTGACCTTTCAGAATTTACTCTGTAGTCTCTGTTCTGAAATGTTAGGCAATTTTCTTACATGCTTGAAGTATGTGATCTTTAGCTATGACAAAATTTCAAGTGACAGAAAAACATGGATAAATTAATGCTAATGCAGTATTTATACTGTTACCATGTTTTTTACTTATAAAGATTTGAGGAGTCTTGAATAAAGGGGAATACTGATACAGAGTTTCAACATTGCTGTATTTTATCCTTTTTCTTCCTTTGTGATAGTATTCTGCTGTTAGTTAAGTAATAATAGTGAACATCAATTTAATTTACCAAATGGATATAGAGCTTTTTATATGACAGATATTCTAGGCAATTTTAAAACATTGACTTACTTGATCTTTATAACAATACATGAAATGTGAGTGTTACTGCTTAATTTACAAATGAAGAAATAAAGGCACAGACACATTAAATAACTTGTCCAAATCTTTTCGTCTGATAAGTCCCAGGGATTAATTCAAACCTAGGAAATCTAGCTCCAGAATCCACACTTTAAACAGTAAGCTATTCTGTCCCTCCAAATTTCATGTAACATACCATGTACTTACAAATGTGTGTATGTATACACACATATATTTGTATAAATTATTATACATAAAATACCTAGAATTAAATTGTATAAACTTCATAATACCTTATTTTACCTGCATAACAATCCTAAGAAATAGGTACATCCATCATTTTCCTTTTGGGAGTTGAAATAATAATTTCAGAGCAGTTAAATAACTTGCTCCAAATCACATAACTAATCAGTG
>NW_012151297.1:143243-146430 GCF_000956105.1 Propithecus coquereli | reverse complement strand
TATCTTCTTTGTTGTAAATCAGTAATCACAATAGGCAGACAGTTCCTCTTGCTATACCTTAGAATATGATTAAAGTATCAAAATGATATCTTTATTTGCATGTGCCAGTTATACTGAAGAAAGTAACAATGACAGAAAAGTGTCTACTGAATGAATGAACTAAAGAAAATCATGCATTTTGGACTTAGACTTGAGAGTTATATTTTTGAACTGATTCCCCAAATATTTCTTCCATTAGAAATCCTACTTAATCATTTCCACTTACCAGTTATACTGAAGAAAGTAACAATGACAGAGAAGTGTCTACTGAATGAATGAACTAAAGAAAATCATGCATTTTGGACTTAGACTTGAGAGTTATATTTTTGAACTGATTCCCTAAATATTTCTTCCATTAGAAATCCTACTTAATCATTTCCACTTAAATGGATCTTTAAGAGCTTGGTCACTGGGAAGAGAAGCGTGCTTAATTCTTCCTATAAGCCATGTCTGAAAAAGTTCCACTTGAAGATGAAATCAGAGAGTAGAATGAACTGCTTAGCTTACTGATACCTGCCGTCAACTAAATCTCAGCATAGCATACCCTAAATCTTCTAAGGCTCAGCTGACATTTTCATGCCACTTTTATTTCACCCAGACCAAATTTGAAAGTATTTCAAGAGCAGATGCAATCTAGCCATATTCTTATATTTTTTCTCAAAAAATACCACACAATTGGAAGAGCAATTCACACACCCTCTCTCAAAGTGTTTAAAACTTAAAGATAGTTCACCATCTAAATCACTGGGCAGGTTTTTACCAGGTTTTATTGCAGTCGTATTCCTTTAAACTTCTTTGCTGGATGTTCATTCTGTTCATATTCTTAGAGCCTTGTTATTTTGACTGCTCCTGGCTAATGCTCTCCAACTTAAAAAACATGGTTTGAAGGAAATTGGCTCTGCCTCTGATCATAATAGCACAAATGGCAAGCTTCCAGGTTACCTAAGGTGACATGCACAGAGAATATTTGCATGTTTAATCTTACATGGTAAGCAACAGAGGTACCTGTCATTGTTAAAACACGGCTCAGAATGCTGGCAAAAGGATTACCCGTTCTGAAGTATTTGTGATATTGAATTGCAAATTTGACCTGATATATGGTTGAATTATCATTCTAAGATATAGATGAGGTTCAGTTTAAATCATGGAAATACTCAGTATATTTACTTGATGTACTTACGTCAAGCAAAATTGTTCCCTTTGTTGTAATTTAACTATGTTTTCATTTCTCTTTTCCTCATACTTCTACCTTCCCCCCAGAAATTCATACATTCTCTATATTTACATGCAATTCTATGCCGTAACATACACTATGTTAGAAAAGTAGTTTCTGAAATATAGAGCTGAGAACAGTAAATAGGAAATTGTATGGAGTCCACATGATTATCAAAATTATATTTATGAGTAACCATGTAATTAAAATGTTAGAGTTTACTATAAGCATTCTGACTGCTGATATTTCCTATGGTTAAGTCCACAAACTTCAGAGGGTGAAAATTAAAAAAAAAAAAAAATTGTAATGGGTGAAGCTTTAAAACCTCCTGTTTCCTAAGATCAAGGCTCCTCTACTGCTTATAAAACCACTACAGGTTTTCCATTTCCAACATCAGTAGAAACAAGACAAGCCATACCAAAAGAAACTGATTTCACAGTTATTGTTTTCCTCTGATTTGATTTACCTTGTGTTTTCATACCTATAATTTCAAGAACTACAAGATTTAAAAATTGCAGGCACACACAAGAAAAGTAACATTGAACATCAGTAAATGACAGTTTTGTGTCCATACATTTTTGCTATATCACCGGCTACCTGCTATGTTGTAGCCAATTTCAGAATTTTTAATATAGTAATAAGTCAATCATAGCTCTTAGACTTAGAAATGAAAACACCATGTCAAAGGAAACTTTCAATAAAAATTAATATAAATGAGAAAATATGTCTTATGTCACTGATGGTTTCTAGACTAACCAGCTCTATACAATGTATTTTGCAAGTGAATTTACTGCACTTAAAAACTTTTGAATTTTTCTTCAAGTTTATAATAAAATTCTGTTAGGTTATTTAGACAACTAAAAGAATGACAGTATCTGGCAAATATCTCAAAACTCTTGCATATAATTGCTTCACTTCCTTCTACAGTTTTTCTTTTATAGTCTTTTCTGCGTCCCCCACCCCCCGAGATCTGAAATTCAGAGCGTGGAGCTAGAAGGGAATTCATTGTGGTCTTAGCATGGGAACCACAGGATCTGCTGAAACCCTGGGGAAATATTGAGAAATGAATCGCTGTGAACTTATTTCCGTCTGAATAGCATATGTCTTTTTGCTGCATGTTTATATAAGCCTTACCTTAAGAGGCAAAGAAATTGGGATTGTGTGGGTTGGGCCTCCGGAAGAGAGACTAAATGGAGCCTATTCAAAATCCTCACATCTGATTTGCACTTGAAGCATCTGACAGAGGGAAAAAGCAGACATTGTGGAGGAGAGTAAGACTGGAAATTAATGATTATAACCGTGAGAACTATTTATCTTGATATTTCAGTGTTTAAATTTAATAGCAATAAATAAAGTACAAACATAAAAAGAATACTGTGCTTTTTTTATTGACTTGAGTACCAATCAGGGAAAATAAAATGCCTGTGAGTTTAAAATGAAAGTGGATTTGGTTTTGCTGATCACTGCTGGTAGTAAGCAGCTGGCTAGATGTCTCAAATCTCACTTTCAAAAAGCCTATTTTCTATTGGTGATGATAAATTTGGCCCTTGCTTATACTTATCAGTGGGTGTTCAGTTGTTACAGCAGATTGGAAGTGATTCAGTTCATTTCTTGGATATTTTCAAAAGCAGGGAAGGATTTCACACTCTGTGGAGTGCTGCTTTACCAAAAGTAAAGAATATTGCAGTTTATGGGAGTGATAATTAAAGCCAATAATAACCTAGAAGTCTCACAAACTCTGCAGTGTTGGGAGTGATTTTTTTTTTTTTTTTAACCATTGTATACCTGTCTGGTTGGGGATGTTATTGCTGGCTCCTGAATCAGGCTGAAACTGCAATTCAAATGGAAAATACTGAAATCATATTCCTAAACTTTCATGTGGAGATTAAAATATGCAAATAAGAGTTGCAATGATGAAGGTAGTATATAAAGATA
>NW_012151297.1:140480-140868 GCF_000956105.1 Propithecus coquereli | reverse complement strand
GTAGTAGTAAATTTAACACTTTCATCACTAGACTATGAATAGACAGTATAATTCAACAACTAATCACACAAAGCTGATGAAAAAAAAAGTGAGGTCCATTAAGACAATGAGGAGTCTGAATAAGGCTGCCTAAAAAATCTTTATTATTTGGGATTGAGTGTCCTGCCTGGGTTTCTGCCTCTTGGCAAATGTATAAATGTGTAGTCTCAAAGATGGTATCTCTAGAAGCTCATCCAAAGTCACCAGCTATATGTCTAATTACAGGAAGACAAAGCATTCCTTAATTCTACCAACAAAGGAAAAGAAAAAATAAGAAATGAGTGTGTGTTCTATTTATATGGACATGGTGAGGGTAGGGCGAATGTTGAGAGGCAGTTCCACTAACTGC
>NW_012151297.1:140027-140430 GCF_000956105.1 Propithecus coquereli | reverse complement strand
TCTAGTACATTATTCCCATCAGCATATAATTATGCTGTTGATTTTCTAATATTTAAAATAAATCTATCTTGAGTTCATGTTACTTTCCACTTAACTGCTCTTATTCTCTGTTACCCTGTATGGTAAAAGTAAAACTTGCTTATATTCACTGTCTCAGATTTCTTTCCTATTCTTACATGAAAACTCTCCAATAAATCATTTTTCTCCCACCTATCCACAAATCTGCTTGTGTCATGGTCAACAATGACCTCCACTTTGCTAAATTCAATATCGATTCTAAACACTTTTCTTACTTGACTTAGAAATAGCATTCATTGGCCACTTGAAACTCCTTCGATCATTTTTGTTTTTCATTTAGCTTCGAGGACATCACTCCCTCTTGGTTTTCATCTTCTTCACTCAG
>NW_012151297.1:135995-137647 GCF_000956105.1 Propithecus coquereli | reverse complement strand
TGTAACAAACTAGCATTATATAGGTAATATTATTATTTTCCTTTTGACTTAATATATTATCCATGTTTTAAAAATGTTCAGTACATCCTGGAAAGAAAATAAAGTTATTTCATTTGTAATGATATAACTAGTACAAACTCTATGGAAAACAGCAAGGAGATTCTGCAAATAACTAAATGTAGATCTACCAGTTGATCCAGCAATCCTGTTATTGGGTTATCTACCCAAAGGAAAGAAGTTATTTTACAAAAATGACACCTGTACCTGAATGTTTATCATAGCACAATTCACGATTGCAAAGATATGAAATCAACCTAAGTGCTCATTAACTGATGAGTGGATTTAAAAAGTTTGACATAGATATAAACTATAAAAGGAATGAAATAATGTCTTTTGCAGCAACTTGGATGGAATGGAGAACATTATCCTAAGTGAAGTATCTCAGGAATGAAAAAACAAATACCACATTTTCTCACTTAAATGTGGGAGCTAAGCAACAGATATATATATATAAAGGGGCGTGATGGACATTGAAAACTAAGAAGGGGGAGGGCAGCAGAAGTGTGACGGATAAAAATCTACCTATCAGGTACAATGTACACTAAAAACCCTAAATTCAGCATATACTATTCATCCATGTAACAAAAAACACTTGTACCACCTAAATCTATTGAAATAATCATAAAAAATACAGGTAAAGTAAATGTGTAAAAACTCACTATATTTATTTTTTTTAAGTTTCTGCATTTATCACCTTTCTAGCTGAGTTGATTCCATGTAAATTCAAATTACCATTTTGAACTTGTCATTATATTACCTGTTTGTGATCAAATATTTAAATGCAATCCATGGTTTTCTAGAAAATAGAAATGACCAAAATAGCTTCTAAAGTATTCAAATTAAAGGGACCAGTCATATTGAAGGAAATTATAAAATATTATGAATGCAAAGGATTCTTCAGGTGAGTTCTTTCACTCTTTGGAGCATGATTATTATGCTATAATATCTTTCAGAGAATGAAGAATATAGGGAAAGACACACAGACATCTTTTTACTTAATCTTTGTACAGAGTTTGACAAAGAGAACCAAAAATATCCATGATTAATTTCACTCATTCATGTAAATGTGAACATTCTAAATAAACTATATTCAGCCTTACATTTTATGTATGTGTATGTATAGCCTTTAAAAAACTAGAATTATGCCTGCCCTGTATCCTTTATCTTTACTTCTGATTACAATACCCTGCTTTTGTATAAAAAAATTTTTGTCATGTGGTCTTCTTTGAAGCTGTCAGTCAGCACCCTCTACTGTTTCATCACAAGAGTGAACAAATAACCAAATCTAGTTTATCACACTATTTCATTCTTCCTGAATGTGTTAATGTAATGAAGATGAAATATTTCACCAACCTAGTAGTGTTAAACATAATCTTTTCTGAGATTCAATATACTGGAAAAGAGACACACCTTTTCTTAAAGAACTGCAAAATTTCAAAACTGTAGGTTTGAAGTTGTCAGCAGCCATGTTTCCCTTCCTGTGGAAAAACACTGCAAAATAATTCAGTCAATACATACAAGGCATTAGAACCCAGTTATGGAGATTGAAATAATGCCTACATGACATTTGAGCTCTTCAATTCAGTTATGAG
>NW_012151297.1:133654-134800 GCF_000956105.1 Propithecus coquereli | reverse complement strand
TGCCTTATGTCAGTGATTTTCAGCGAACCTCCAGGCGATCAAGGGCCCCCACACAAGCCTGGGTATTTAAACACCATTCTAGATTCAGAATTTCCTTCACATTTTCGTAAATAAAAAGAATTTCTAATATTGGTTGCCCTTAAGAAGAAAGGAAAATATGCCTCAAAAACAAAAGCTCCCTTCTACCTTTAAATCCACAAGAGGAAGAAAGTGCAGGCAATATGAAAATAGCATTTTTCCTTAGCCACTATCCATTGTGTAAGTATTCAGCCCTGTTGGGATTAATCTCACAACAGTACCCTTCCTAGTGAAATAAAATTTAAAAATGAAATAAAGTAAGTGATATTGTATTCTAGCAACAACCAAGAATACATAATGTATAAAAAAAGCCAAATTATAGTAGCTACTCCCAAATAAACTGCCATCAAATAGCCACAGGAGGAAATGGGTGGAACACGTGAATAAATTCACAAACTTTTACAATAAAATATAAAAAGAACTTGAATAATTTAAGATATAACTAACATTTCTATATTTTCTTGCTAAATTTAAGGTAATTTTAATAAAAAAAATCTCATTCGTATTGACATAGCTAGAAAAAATAGCAAAAAAAAAATAGCTAGAAAATAAAACTCTATAAAAATTTATCTGGAAGGATTCCAGGTACTTTAAAACTCCAGGATATTGGAAAATGAGTCACATGGGAGAGCCGGTTCTATAAGATATGAGCGATATTTTAACACTGTACTAGTTAAAATTAGTTCTGATGTTGGCTTAAAAAGAGATAGGCAGTTAGCAAGACCACAACTAAACTATAAAAACAAACTCTGATTTGTATTTTATTTTTGTACATTTAAATAGAGCTTTTTAATGGAAGATTGACTGTATCTTCGTATCTTTATGGAAAGATTCCCCCAGTGTATTCTTACCTTTAGAAAATAAAACTCTATAAAAATTTATCTGGAAGGATTCCAGGTACTTTAAAACTCCAGGATATTGGAAAATGAGTTACATGGGAGAGCCGGTTCTATAAGATATGAGCGATATTTTAACACTGTACTAGTTAAAATTAGTTCTGCTGTTGGTTTAAAAAGAGATAGGCAGTTAGCAAGACCACAACTAAACTATAAAAACAAACTCTGATTT
>NW_012151297.1:123500-131964 GCF_000956105.1 Propithecus coquereli | reverse complement strand
AATTTCCAGATGTTACTTCAAGTCTAATATAATTTTGTTTTTTCCCCAAATCTTTGATTTATGTTGCAGAATGCATCTTTCTTATGAATACATTTTTGAGGATCAAATTATTTTAGATCTAATATGATGTTAAACTAATAGTTTATGGTTGCAAAATCCAAATGTTAGAAACATAGTTACATATGGACAACTAATTGACACATTGTGCTATATTGGATTCATCTATCTATTTTTAACATTTGTGAACATAAGTTATATTAGAAGAAAGACCTCTTGGTTAGAAGACTTGAATTTACTGTATCCTCTTCCTGGAAATCATCTGTGATTCTGGTGCAATCTTTATCCTCTCAAAAAGTCTAGCATTTTTTTTTTTTTTTTTTAGGTACATCTAAGAGAAAGTAGGAGGATCCTTTCTGTTACCTATATTCATTCCTTACACATCCCGCATGGAGAGCTACAGTCCTGTGGGACCTGTGCTATTCATCTAACTTAATAAATTTACAAAATTATTATGTTAGCTTCTTAGAAATAGATACATTTAGGTTAAATCAGGTGAAAAGGGTTCAAGTAAAGATACATTGGATTACAAAAGAGATCAGAAAAATATCTTCTAAGACTTAATGAAAAGCAACATTCAGTATCAATCAGGATCTGAGAGGAATTCTAGTAGTTAGACAGAAGCTCTGGTAATTAAGTAGCAGATTTGTCAATCAGCCTGGAAGAATGGATTTCAACAGCTGTGACTGAGATGGGGAAAGCATTCCGAGTGTTAGGGAGTAATGAGATGTTATACAGAGTTCAAAACCTAAAGGGCTATGTATCATTTACTTATTGATGCATAAACAAATTACCTTAAAACTCAGTGGTTTAAACCACAAGCATTTATTATTATAGATGAGTCTTTGTCTCATCAAGGCGATCCTGTTGATCTAGGTGGTTCTACTGATCTGGGCTTGGCTTGGCCTACCGTGACCAGGCTCACGCATGCGTGACCAAAGAATTGAGTCTTCTAAGTAATAATAGAGAAAACCATGGTTCTTCTAAGTTCTTGCATGTCGGGTTTTTGTAGACTGGTGTCAAAATCCAAACGTGAAAGTCAAAAAGAAAGAATATAATTTTGAACAATATTTTATGTGACTGTGTTTTATCATATAGCATTTATTTATTTATTTAAGCACAGGAAAAATGTGTTAATTCCTACTGGAAATCACCATTTTCAACAACACTAGAATTCCTTACAGGGAACACAGTCCTTTCAAAAAACTTATGTTGCTCCCATTTCCTTCTCATTGGTACTTTTTCTCTGCATGAGAAAATCCATACCTTCTCTTCACGAGTTTCAATCAAACCAATATCCTTCAGGATATGCTTCTGAAGACTTTCAAAATTGATTTATCCTCTGGAGGGAAACTATAAATCTGTGAACACATGGGTTGAGGAAAAGCAAAAATATTCTCCAAATATATAGGTATTTTCTTTTCCTCGAATTTCTCTGTTCCCTTCAATTTATCAATAGCTGCATCTAGAGCCAATACAACTTCTTATTTATTAAATCTGTGTTCCTTCAGCTTGCAGAATACAGATACGGCAAGACTGTATCTTGTGTTTCTATTTATTGATGTCATTGAAGGGAACAAATAAATATCCTTTCCTTGAATTAGCTGATGTTCTTACATAATTTATATACTCTATTGCTAAAAATCCCTAAATTCAGTCTTCCTTAAGTATCTGCTCATGTCTGAAAATAATACCTCTTATTACTGAGCACTTTCCAATACAAGGATATTATGGTTTGAATTGCGGGTCCCAAAAATTCATGTGTTGAACCCCTAACCTTCAGTACATCAGGATGCCACCTTATTTGGAAATAGGGTTGTTGCAGATGTAATCAGTTAAGATGAAGTCATTAAAATGGGACTGTTCTAACATGACTGGTGTCCTTATAAAAAAAGGAAATTTGAATACAGAGACATGTGCACAGTAGTAATACCAAATGAAGATGAAGGCAAAGATCTACAAGCCAAGGCTCACCAAAGATTAGCAGCAAACCACCAGAAACTAGGGAAAAGAAACCCAATAAATCCTCAGAAGGAATTCTTAAGACTACAACATAAAAACCCTGCCTGGACCTCAGCCTGATGCCTTGCAAAATTCAGACTCAAGACTGCATCAGCTCTTACCTCAATTTCCAGTCTTCCCTACAGATTTTGAATTTGCCAGCCCCATTGCCAATTCCTTAAAATAATATCTCCTCTAGACAAATAAGATAGATGAGTATATAGATGAATAGATGATAGAGATATATAGATACAGATATAAACAGATATATCTATAGCTATCTATAGCTGCTGTCCCTAACCCCGGGGCCTCAGACCGATACTGATCTGTGGCCTGTCAGGAACCTGGTTGCACAGCAGGAGGTGACAGTGGGTGAGTGAGGGAAGCTTCCTCTGCATTTACAGCCACTCCCCATCGCTCACCTCACTGCATAGGTTCCACCTTCCACCAGATCAGTGGGGGTATTAGATTCTCACAGGAGCTCAAACCCCTGTATAAACTGCACATGCAAGGGATCTAGGTTGCACGCTCCTTATGAGAATCTAATGCCTGAGGAGCTGAGGTTGTGATGCTTTTGCTGGAGAGCGGCTGCAAATACAAATTATCCTTAGCAGAGAGGTTTGCACAATAATTGTAATATGCTTCAATCGTCCTGAAACCATACCCTGCCCCTTGGTCCATGGAAAAATTGCCTTCCATGAAACCAATCCCTGGTGCCAAAAAGGTTGGGGACCACCGATCTGTAGGATACATATCCTATTGGTTCCGTTTCTCTGAAGAACCTGAATACAAAGGAATTATGCAAGTGGCCAATTAATGAGCTACAATCACTCCCATTTTAAACATGGTAATACTGATTTTTCAGGAAGTTGAGTAACCTGCCTGAAGTCACACAGCTTCTAGGTGACAAAGAAGATGCAAATCTAAGTCTCTAATTCCATAGCTCATTATTTTAGATACTATAATGTTCAGTAATATATTAATTCAAATTGTTCTCCATTTTTATTTATGTGACTTTAGGGAGAGGATTCCCCTGTTACTCATTTGGTATATTGAGATAAACTGAAATTGTAATTTTTTTTTTGGAATATACACTTAAAATTTAGTAATGTAGATAATAAGATGTAGTACCTTGAAAAATATTTTGGTCAAACCCCTAAGATCATTAAACTTAGTCCTACTGTGAACTCCTGCTTGATGCCTGCACATGCAAGGAAATGCTCCTATGGAGTATAGGAATTAATCACAACCTTCCTTCAGAAATGTTTTAGACTAACCACATCAATCTTAATCTCAAGGTGAGTCTTTGCATCCTTAACCTCTGTGTTTCCTGGATTCAACTGGAACGTCTTTCTTTTATATAACTAAAAGTATAAACTTATGCTCTGAGTAGCCTTCAGTATAAAGTTAAGAATTATTTCACTTTTGCATAGCTGTTGACAATCTGAGAATATACCCACCACTCACACACACACAATGTTGCACATTCAGTCTCAGGTTCTCACCATGCACACTAGACTTTTCGAGCACAGGTACAGCTACTGAGACACAGATATTTCAGTTTACACAGACAAAGAGAGACCAAATGATTAACTTAATTTTTTGTCTACACAAGAAGATAAAATTTCATTAAAGGCAATTTAAAAACTTTTAAATGGATTGCATGTAGGAAATCTGCACCTCATCCTCCATACCTGTCAAATTTCTTTTGACCAATACTGTCACTTATGTAATCATCTTTTTTTATTTGTCATTGTAAATGTGGGTCCTATGCCTTAGCTGACTCTGTGAGATGTCTGAGTAAAGGAAGGAAAGTGTAAATAATATTCCACTAATCTACTGTCTGTAGGATTTACAGATATGACAAACATGGATTTGAACCTGGCTTACTCGACTTCTACTTATCTCAACCTTAGAAAATACCTTTACCTTTTTTGAATCTCACCTGTGAAAACAGGGCAAATAATATATAAAAAAATGAGTTTTATGAGAATTAAACTTATAAACATAAAGTTATAAAATACAACTGCAAATCAAAAGGTAGAGTGAACAGATGTGATAAAGCTTATTTCTGCTTATAAATACACAGAAAAACATAACAGAAGCCGGAATAAAAAATTTTAAAAAAATAGCTATGACTTTTGGCTCATGACAAGACAACAAAACAACCCAGTGTGTTGGATCTCTCTCCCAGCTTAAGTCTGTAAATGCAAGAGAGGAAATGAGAGTATACGGAATAGAGAAATTATAGTAAATAAGTGTAAGAAACGCCTGAGGATAAAAGGGCAAGTGTGACCTAATGTGGAAAGGAAATACTAGCTAATGAGAGTTTTCATGATTTGGAAGGTGGGCCGGCAATCTAGAAAGAACTTTTCCTTTCTGCTTTTTTCCCATTTATTCCTGCCCTCACACCTCTGGGGGAGACAAATAATAGCTTCAGTGGAGAACTATAGTCAGCAGGGGTAATATCAAAGTCATGTCAAGACTGGCTGAAGTGAAGAGAGTATAAAAACAAGTGCAGCCTGATTATCAGGACCAAAGCATCTGTCTCCTTTCTTCCACTGACACACTGAAAATTAGAAAAAGTCAATTGAGGGAGATAAAGCACTTAAGAAAACGAGAGCTCAGGAAGGTGATATGTTGTTTCACACTCAACCATATACATGTTACAGGAAGAAAGAAGAGAGGAAAGGATGACATCTATATTAGGAAAGTAATACTTTTCCCAGAAACCACCAGAACATTTCTGCTTAGGACTGAGGGTCTATGACTATTTCACTCAGTTAATTTTTAACTACGAGGGTGTCTGGGAAAATAAGTGATTTGTTTTCTATTGTTACAAATTATACATCACTACAAACTAGATGGCTTGAAACAACATAAAATCATTTTCTCACAGTTTTAGGAGGCCAGAAGTCCAAAATAGAGCTGTCAGCAGTACCATGCTCCCTCCAGAAACTCTAAGGGAGATTTTATTTTTTTCTTCTTCCAGCTTCTAGCGAGTGCCAGCATTCCTTGGCTTATGGCCACATCATTCTAATTTTTGCCTCTGTCTTCCCATTTCCTTCTCTGTTTCATGGGTCAAATCTCTCTCAAACAACTTCTTAAAAGTATACATATGATATTAATAGCTCACCCTGATAATCCGGGATAACCTTCAATCTCAAGATTCTTAACTTGATCACATCTTTAAAGACCCTTTTTCCAAATAACATAACTATTACAGGTTTCAGAATTTAGAAACTGATAGCTTTAGGAACTTTTTTCTTCAATATACCACAGTAAATATTAACATCCAGACACATTTTTACACTGAATAAAATTAGTTTACTGTTAGTAAGAAAGGTGAAGAAAATAAATAGTGGGTAATTAGCCAGCAACTGCCAAGTATGGGCAAGAATTTCAATATAAATAAAATAGAATTCAAAGTAAATAAAATCAAGAAGAATAAAGAGTTGTTATAACTGGTAGAAAAAATAATTAAGAATATATTTGTGTATATTAAAAGACAAACTACTGCTTCAAGATCCTTGTGTAGGTTAGCCCATCCCTCATCTCAGATTTTTAATCAAATCAGACCTATTTAGAGAGATCTTACTCCCACTCCCTGTAACTATTTTTTCCTCTCTGCTATACACCTTTCTAGCACTTATTTCTGTTTCCTATCGCATATGTTGTGTACATTTGTTTATTTTCTACTTTATTCCCCACTACCTCCAGTAATATAAGTTCCCCAAGAGTAGACAATTTGTAGGTTTTGTTCATTGATGTCTGTCCAGTACCTAAAACAGTGACTGACACAGAGTAAGGGCTCAATAAAGAGTGCTGAAGGAATAAATTGACTAAGTAATTATGAATAAGTATACAGCAAACAACTTAGAACAAGCCTCAACTGACAGAAGTATGGATAGAGATACATCAATGTTAAAAGTTTAAAATACCAGATATTTTATAGATCAAAGAAATAATACATAATCGAATATGTAAAAGACTCATAATACAATAGATACACACACATAATACAATATACACACACACCACCTTCAGATCATTCTTTTTTAAGGATATAAAATTGACTATGTCCTGGTCTACAATATTTCATAAACTAGGTTCTTCAGACAAAAATCAATGGTGGTAGGGAGGGATGCATAGGTGAAATGCAGTAGATGTTTAGAATAGTGAAACTATTCTGTATGATATTGTAATGATAGATATATGTCATTATATATTTGTCCAAATCCATACAAACCATATACAACACAAAGATTAAACTCTAAAGTAATTTTTGGACAAGTTAATAATGTACCAATGTGCGCTAAATTGTGGTAAGTGTACACACTAATGGATGATGTTACTAATAGGAACAACTGTGTGTGTGTGTGTGTGTGTGTGTGTGTGTGTGTGTGTTGAGGGAATGGCATGAAGGGTATGTGGGAACTGTACTTTCTGCTCAATCATCTTGTAAATTTAAAACTGCTCTAAAAAAGTTCCATTAATTAAAAAACAAGTGCAGTGGAACTGGAAATAAATCACAACTTATATGTCTGTAACTAAGTAACATGTACTCAAATCCCTCTTGGGTTAAACATTCAAAAACACAAAATGTAAACATGAAAATAACCATAGGTACAACAGAGACAATGACATTAATAATAATGGTATAAAAACAAAGATATATGTTTGTATAAATAATAAATTTATAAATTTAAAATAATTTGTTAGATAAATTTGTTTGTATAAACATGTATATAGTAATTTGCCAAGTAAAACAGATATATTTATTAAGTAATTGAAGTTTTCAAAATTGATATCAGAATTCAAAAGCAATTAAATTTTAAAAGAATTGAAAGATAATCACTTTTCATACCCTCCCTTTCCCTTAAAAAAAAAATCAGGCTTGCATGACTTACAGGTGATTTTTGCAATAATTTCCAGGCTCTGATAATTCCATATAACAAAACTTATTCTAGAAAATATAAAGAAAGGAAAAATATCATATCATTGGTGAGGATGAGTGAAGGAGTGAGAGGCTGATACATTGATTTTAAACCAGGTCAAAGTATAATTAAACTAACAAAAACGAAACTAAGCTAAAAGAGTAAACTATTCCCACTTATAAGCACACAGGTGAAAATGCAAAATATAATTTTAGCTAAATGAACCCCATAGCATATTAAAATTAATATATCATAAAATTTGTATTATGGGAATTCAAGAAAACTGAAATTTTAAAGCCTATAAGTCCAACACATCCATAGGTGTGAGGGGGAATAAAATAAAGAATGACCCTTAATAAACAGTTGTGGCAGCACTCTGTGAAATGAGGCCTATGATTAACTCGTTTCCTTGCACTGTGGCTCCACTAAAATTGGGAACATTTAAAAGGAAAAAAAAAACCCTAATTAATAGCTGAGGTGTCAAAAGGAGAAGGAGGAGGAGATAATGGAGAAGATGAAGAAGGAGAGATCTTTGGTCTCTATAGATAAAGAAAATTTAAAACCATAAAGGAGCAAAAGTTTTCATGTGTGTCTGAATCATACACACACACCTTAGGTCAGTTATTTTCTAGGTGTGGTCCAAGACTGCAAGCATCAGTGTTACCTGGGAATTCACGAACTGCAAATTCTCAAACCCTACCTGGATTCTCTGGATCAGAACACTGGAGGTGGTTGTAACAAAATGCATACTGTTTTTTGAGAACCCCTGCTTTAGAAGCTAAAGTTTGAATGACAATACAGTACAGGGAATTGAGCCTATAGATCTTGTGTATGTAAAGGACCATATAATTTATTGTCTAACCTGAGAAACTTTTGGGTTTACAATGGGAAGTTTATAAAAATTATAATTTTTTTTGTAATAAAATCACCAGTGCCAGAGCATAGCAGTGGTCTGCTTAGAACTATGGATATAAAGGGAGTCCCAGTAAAGATTTGGCAATGAGAGCATGCATTTTGCAGGAATAAAAAGTTAAATTTCTACTATTCAGGTGCTATAATAACCCCCAGCCTTAAGACTAACTGAAAGCTTACCCTGAATCAATGAACTCAACAAAGCCATGACAGGGGCAACCACAAAACAACACCATAGGGTCACCCTGACATGCAGGGCCAACGTATGTGAAAGTATTCAAGAGGTAAGTCTGAGGATAGACTCGGAGAAATTACAGATCACATGAGAGTGAGTCATACTGGAACATTCACAAGGGACACGCTGGTACTAACAATGCAGTCAGAAAGAGAATTTAAAATAAATGTTGAAATAGTCAAAGATAAAAATGAAGAATTTGATCCATAATCCAAGAAGAAGGAAGTTTGAAAATGGCTGCTTTGGAAAAAAAAATAGATGTTATGAATCGAATATGTAGGATTTTAAATAAAATTATATACAAGCAAAAATAGTTGAATCA
>NW_012151297.1:120356-120830 GCF_000956105.1 Propithecus coquereli | reverse complement strand
AGAGAGAGAGAGAGAGAGAGATAGAGAGAAATATACTTTGCTAACATAATTCAGTTAAGTAATGATTATCATTTTAAAAAAAAATCACTGATTGTCATTCCCCTTCCTAAAAGGCAGGAAAAACATAATTCAAGATTCCAGAAACTGTACAAGGAATAGATACAGATGATAAAATTTAGTTTCAGACATTATTACTAAAGAGAATGGTGCCTTTTAAATTCTAGATTTTTATATCTTGGATTTTACTGTCCATCAAGAGATACTTTGGAGTAAGCTTGCTTAACTATGATTAATTATTTGGAAGAAGTAGTCATGTTGTTCTTATACATGGAATATGTTTTCTCATCTTAGGCTTACATGTAGGTTCAGGCTGGCCACACTATTCTCTCCTGTGGGTCTCTGTAGCTTGAAATTAATTCTGATAATCACCTTGAGCTGATTCATACCAAGCTACTCAGCTTAGCAAGTATACAT
>NW_012151297.1:118292-119397 GCF_000956105.1 Propithecus coquereli | reverse complement strand
TAATTTATTGGATTTCATTTTCAAATAGCTGAAGCTAGGTTTATGTAAGAATTTCAAAACATTATGGGGGAATAAAGAATGTACTTGGTGATTTCATTGTTACTGAAATATAAAGTCACCAACCAGCTGTCTTTTTTAAAACTTAGAATTATTTTTTTAGTTTTCCATATGAAAATAAACAAATAAAATCATATATGCATATATATGTGTGTGTATGTATATACATAGAAACACAAAACGAGTTTACTAGGAAATACATAAATCTCACAAAATAAAAAGCATACATTGTATTCTACAGATGATACTGATCTTTACTTAATTTTTATTTACATATTTTCTACCTTATCAATATTCAATATTTTTAAAGCAATTCTTCCATCTTTTTCATGTCCAGCATTTGAAGTTCAAGATTTGAATGAATGTACTATGTCTGTCATGCACATTTTTGAGGAAAAGGACAAAAAAAGCTCTGAGACTGGATCACATGACCATGGATTTGATAAAGTGACATATTTTAATTCAAGTAGAGCAGTTAGATTATCAGCCACCCCATCCCTCCCCTAGATCAGAAAACAGGCCTTGTAAGGGATGGCAATATAAATTGTAATAGTACATTAAAGTAACTCTTCACAAAAGGAAAAGGTGATAATTCTACAAATATGAAATTTTTACTAATTGGTAATACTTATGTTTCAGAATTTGCTGGCTCTAATAAATGATTCTCAACAGAAGTTAAGGGAGAATGCCGTAAGAGGGGATTAAAAAGAGAATGTTGCAACATTTTTATGTCTCCACTGGCCCTGCCCTACAAGAAATGCTCAAAAGTTCTCTAAACACTGAAAAGGATGGCAATTGCTTACTGGTGTAAAAACACTCAAAAGTAAAAACTCACAGCTCTTACAAAACACAAGGAAGAATACAAAGCAACTGGGTAACAATCAACATGATAACTGGAGCAGTACCTCACTTAACAACATTAACATTGAATGTAAATGATCTGAATGTTCCACTTAAAAATATATATATTGACAGAATGGATTAAAAAACACAATCCAAATATATGCTTTTTCCAATAAAATTATATACAAGCAAAAATAGTTGAATC
>NW_012151297.1:116718-117076 GCF_000956105.1 Propithecus coquereli | reverse complement strand
AATGGTTTCTACAAGAATAAATAGGAAAATGCTATTAGCTTACAGATTTCCCTTAAAATGACTGATTATGAGAACAAAGAAAAAAATGAAGTAGAACTCCATATATTGAGAGATAAAGGTGACCTGAATTTTGCTTCCTACAGGTAGTGATTCTCAGACCTGTACATACATCACAGTGATTAGTGGTGCTTCTGAGAAATGGAGATCATTCATCCCCACTGCAGATATAGAGAATCATAAACTCAAGGGTGGAGCCTTGGTCTCAGCCTTTTTTAAAAATCCTACAGATGATTATTATAAATAGCCAGGTTTGAGAACCACAGCAAAGGAATACTATCATAGTATTAACAGTTCCTTA
>NW_012151297.1:100669-103021 GCF_000956105.1 Propithecus coquereli | reverse complement strand
TTTGCCACATCCCAGCCATGATTTGAGACGTGCCCTTTCCCCCCTACAACGCTCACCATGTCCAGTAGTTGTGAGTTTACTCATCCCCAACCCCTCTACCCCCAAAGAATATTACTACCATGTGAGCACCTTAGTGTTGATCAGTTAGTGCCAGTTTGATGGCGAGTACGTGTGGTGCCTATTCTTCCATTCTTGTGATACCTCACTTCGGAGGATGGGCTCAAGCTCTATCCAGGAAAATATAAGAGGTGCTAGACCACCATCATTTTTTATAATTGAGTAATATTCCATTGTACAGATATACCATATTTTATTAATCCACTCATGGATTGACGAGCACTTTGGCTGTTTCCACATCCTTGCTATAGAGTTTTCTTTTCAAGGTTCTTTCCTTTCAAAACAGGCATGTTATAAACAGGTAAGTTTTGATTTTCTTATAATTTGATGATTTATAATTATCTTCTTAAAAATGATACTGACCAACAATTAGTAATAGTGATGCATTTACATTTAATTTTTTGTTCTCTCCTCCTATTCTTGTCTCTGGCAAGAGCCTATCAGTTAAATCAAAATGAAAAATTAGACAGAGATCCTTAACTTGGCCTCTAAAGCACTAAGTAGTGATAGGTATAGATAATACATGAAGCTCAGAGCCACATTATATTATCCTTAGAAAATTATATCCAACTTCCAGCTGGACATCTTTACTTAAATGGTCAGAGATATCTTTGTACCTAACACTGAGTTTACTTTCTATATCCCTCCTCAGACCCGCTCATCTTTTCATTTTTCCCTATCTTGGTGAATAGCGCCATCAGATATCTAGTTACTTAAGTCAGAAACTTGAGAATTAGCCTCAATTCCTCCCTGTCATTTAGATTTTAATTTTATTTTGGATAAAACTCTATCCATTTTGTCTCCTTAACATTTCGTGAATTTCTCCCTTCCTTTCCATACTCATTACAACCACTTTATTTCAGACCACGATTCCCCCTCTGCTAGACTTCTCTTAAGGCTCCTTGACAGGATGCCACGCCTCTGATCTTGTTATTATCCAATCCAATACCCACACTGTCGTAAGAATGACCTCACCGAAGCATAAATGTGCCCATGCCATTTCTCTTCTAGGGATTTTTCAGTAGCTTCTTTAACTTTCAACTTCAAGTTGAAGTCTTCAAAAGGTTTATGGCATAGGATAAGTATCTTTCATAACCTAACATTTACCTCGTTAAAGCCCTGTCTCTGGCCAATGCTTCCTCAGTTCCCTACTCAGGCCATACTTGTCTTCCTGCGATCGTTAATCATGGCATTCTATTTCCCTTCTGGGCTTATGTACATGTTCTTCCTTCAGCCTAAACATGTCTTCTCATTTTTTTTCTGCTTAGTTAACTCTGATATCTCCTTCAAATTTTTATCAGGACTTTTTTGACACTCTCTTGACACTGGATTTACATTTATTTTGTATGAATAGTCATAAAATCCTAAATTTGCTTTTACTTGGCATTTGCTAAATTGAATCATGATTATTTTCCACTAGACCTAAACATGCCAAACTCAGACATTGTGTCTTTTATTTTGCTTTCTCCAATATCTAGCACATTGCAGAGTTCAAATTTACTTTTTGAATAAATGATTGAATGAATTAAACACGATGAATTTACTTGATTTTGCTCTTCTTGATTTTTCTTGATTTTGATGTTTGGAAGTTTTTATATCAATACAAACAAACTCATATGTCTCATGATCAACATACATGCCTGTTGACAAAAGACTACTACTTGAAACTGTTCCTTTCAGGTAGGGAAATCACATCCATGTTATAATTCTTACCATCATCCATGCTTTTCCTCAAACTTAAGACCTTAGGAGTATCATTGATTCTTTTTCTTAGTTGTTCGCACCTAATATTCAATAAGTTCTTTTGAATCTATTCTCCAAATGTCTCTTAGAGGCTTTACCTGCCTCTTCTCTTGATCCCTACAGCCACTGTAATACTCCTGCTCAAATCAACTCTCATCTAAATTGGCACCCCTAAGTAGCTTCTCCTTTTCTGGTCTTACCCACCCCTGTGCAGTCTATTCTCTGTAATATCACTGTGGCCATAAATCTAAAATAGACATTTAATAATATCATTCTGTGCTTAAAATCATTCAATAGTTCCCTAATATCACACAGTTAAGTCAAGATTTATTAATAAGTTGTACCAGAGAAAATGCCATTTTTATATAAAATCTGTTTTATTTTTCTCTTGGGCACACAGATGAACTCTATTTCTCAGATTCCATTACAGGTAGACAATATTGCAAGTGCATTGAATCTTGGATCATAACATGAGTAAACAATGTAACCTTT
>NW_012151297.1:99746-100619 GCF_000956105.1 Propithecus coquereli | reverse complement strand
TAGCAATCAATTCAGAAGCCTGAATAAGAGCATTTTTAACATTGTTATGTTTATGTCATCATCTTTGGTTATTTTCTTCCATTTCTTTCATCTTATATGTTTTGCATTTGTATCATGGTAATAAATGATAGCATTGAATTCTTTATTCTTAGAATCTAAGAAGTGTTAAAAAATCTGTCATGTAAAACACTAATTCTGATTACACTAGGAGCACCTAAAGTTATTGGTATGTTAATTGAATTTGGTTTGGGAAAAAGTGTCATCTGCCTTACAGCATTCATTTGCATATTAATAACAAAACTTTGCTCAGTAGAGACATTTTCTGATTAAAACACCAATGTAAAAGCTCGCTTAGAGATTATATGATCTCAAATTATGAACTGAAACAGTCATAATTTCTAAACAGAAAGTCTTCTCAGACAAGCTATTTTCATAAAAGAGCAAAGAAACACATTGAAACCACTGATACCCTGTCTATACATACCAAAGGGCATAGAAAGGAATGTTCTAAAGGCATGTTACTAAAAATTTCTGGGCTTTCTTTTTTAAGAAAAATTCTTTTCTAATGATATCGTAGAGCTTTGTGGTGGCCAGTTAAGTTTTCTAATGTTCTTGCAAAAAGGGATCTTGGGAGAGATTTCTCCTGAAAGGCTGGCATAAGGTTGAAGGATTATAGAACACACACCTGTGGTCAGCAATGACTATGAACTTTTGAATTAGTGACATCAAATAGTAAGAAGTATTTAAACTGCTTCATATCTGGGGGAAACCCTACCAACCCATATGTCTGGATCCTAACAATAGATGCTCTTCCAGATTTTATCTGAGAAAGTTCCATTTCTAATATCTGTGGTCAACCTTACTTAATTTTTT
>NW_012151297.1:84054-86191 GCF_000956105.1 Propithecus coquereli | reverse complement strand
AATTGACTGATTTGAAAAGAAAAATCATAGAATAACAATATGTGATCACCAGAAAAAATAAGAAAAATTGAGAAAAACAATTGTACTTCTAGAGTGCATTTAAAATAAACGTAATGTTATCTTTTAAAGAAACAGCATATACAATAGGAATGTCAAGTTACTAGCATGTGTATACTGTGCATGCCATGACACAGAAAGGTCTCCTTTTCTGGGGTCCTAGCTGGCTCAGCTCTATTTCCTTGTTAGTGTTGTTATTCAAGACAGCCCCATGACAGCTGGTTTGGATTGTTTCTCATTATTTCATAGGGGTCCTTTTTTTTTCTTGATGACATCTAATTAATTTGCTGGTAATCAATAGATGATAATTAATAACATACCTGAAAATACTCAAATAAATTGTTAACAATTTAACAGAGGTATTTGAGAAAGTAGGCTTTACTATAAGGAAATGATTAAATCTCAGTCCCTGGATAATTTCATGGAGGGAATAGTCATGGGAGGGTATGATTTTTATTAACCTTAAACTCATGAGAATAGGCATTGTTCACACTGGGTTGCCTTGTTTTGCCCCCTGAGATATTTAGGATGGTTGAGTTTATCTGGCCTCTTCTCACCCCCAGATTGTCCACATTCAGGTGCATCCTCCACCAGTGGTAGACTTTTACTGCGATGTAAAACTGTTTATACATAGCAATTGAATATCTGTTCTTTCATTCCCTTCTCTTAAAATTGTATGCATAGAGTTCCTACAAACACAAAACAAAATCATTTTTTCCTATCTACTCCTCATACCATAGAGCGCCAATTACATGGAGTAAAAATTTCCTCAATGATTTTGTTCTTCTCTGAGAACTTACATTCTTTTTTTTTTTTTAATTTCAGGATATTATGGGAGTACAAACATTTTGGTTACATGTTATGACTTTGTCACACACAAGCCATGATTTGATCTGTGCCCTTTCCCTCCTAAAATGCTCACCATGTCCAGTAGTTGTGAGTTTGCCCACCCCCAATCCCCTAACCCCCAAAGAATATTACTACCATGTGAGCACCTTAGTGTTGATCAGTTAGTGCCAATTTGATGGCAAATGCATGTGGTGCTTATTCTTCCATTCTTGTGATACTTCACTTAGGAGGATGGGCTCAATCTCTATCCAGGACAATCTAATAGGTGCTAGATCACCATCGTTTTTTTGTAATTGAGTAGTATTCCATTGTATACATATACCATATTTTATTAATCCACTCATGGATTGATGGACACTTGGCTTGTTTCCACATCCTTGCAATAGTGAATTGTGCTGCCGTAACATTAGAGTGCAGATATCTTTATTATAGAATGTCTTTTGTTTCTTTGGGTAGATGCCTAATAGTGCTATTGATGGATCAAATGTTATTTCTATTTTTAGCTCTTTGAAGTATCTCTAAATTCTTTTCCACGGAGGTTGTACTAATTTGCAGTCCCACCAGCAATGTAAGAGTGTTCCTATCTTTCCACATCCTTGCCAGCATTTGTTGTTTTGGGATTTTTTGATAAAGGCCATTCTCACTGGCATTAGGTGATAGCTCATTGTGGTTTTGATTTGCATTTCCCTAATGATTAGAGATGTTGAGCATTTTTTAATATGTTTGCTGGCCATTATTCTGTCTTCTTTTGAAAAGTTTCTGTTCATGTCCTTTGCCCATTTATTGATGGTGTTGATTGGTTGATGTTTTTTTGTTGACTTTTTTGTGTTCTAGATAGATTCTTGTTATCAGCCCTTTATTGGATGTGTAGAGAGCAAGTATTTTTTCCCATTCTGTAGGCTATTTGCTCTAATAATAGTTTCCTTGGCTGTGCAAAAGCTCTTTAATTTGATCAGGTCCCATTTATTTATTTTTGCTGCTGCTGTGATTGTTTTTGGGGTCTTCTTCATGAATTCTTTGCCTAGGCTGATGTCTGAAAGAGTCTTCCCTACATTTTCTTCTAAGATTCTTAAGTTTTCATGCCTTATGTTTAAGTCTGTTATCCATCATGAATTATTTTTTTGTAAGAGGTGAGAGGTGGGGATCCAGTTTCAATCTTCTGCATGTAGTTATCCAGTTTTCCCAGCACCATTTATTGAAAAGAGATTCTTTTTCCCAATGTATATTTTTG
>NW_012151297.1:76915-82229 GCF_000956105.1 Propithecus coquereli | reverse complement strand
GAATGCTTTTGCTGTATCTCACAGATTTTGATAACTTGTGTCCTAGTTATCATTTAGTTTAAAGAATCTTTTGATTTCCCTCTGTATTTCCTCCTTGACCCAATAGTTGTTCAACAATAGATTATTTAATTTCCATGACTTTGTGAAGTGGTGAGTATTTCTGTTGAAATGGAACTCCCTCATAGATGAAGCTTAGTTTTGCAGGGTAGAGAATTCTAGGTTGGCCATCATTCTGTTTTAGAAGATTAAGGATAGGCACCCAGTCCCTTCTGGCTTATAAAGTTTCAGCTGAGAAGTCTGCAGTTAGTCTGATAGATTTTCCTTTGTAGGTTATCTACTGTTTTTCCCTCACTGCTCAAAGGATGGCTTCTTTCATGTTTACTTTGGTCAGCCTAATAACTACGTGACATGGTGATTGCCTTTTCACATTGAGTCTCCCAGGAGTTCTGTATGCTTCTTGTATCTGGATATCTAGATTTTTGGCCAGGCCAGGCATATTTTCCTCAAGTATTCCATGAAATAAGTTTTCCAGTCCTTGTGTATTTTCTTCTTCTCTCTCCAGGATGCCTCTGATTCTTATATTTGGCTTCTTTACATAATCCCACATTTCTTGTATGTTTTGGTCTTGTTTCTTGTTTTTGTGTTCTTTTTCTTCATCCAATTTGTTTAGCATATAGGTATTATCTTCAAGCTCTGACATTCTTTTTTCTGCATGATCCATTCTATTTTTGAGGCTTTACACTGTGCTTTGTAGTTCCCTAAATGCATCTTTCATTTCCAGAATTCCTGTTTGGTTTTTTTGTAGTATTTCGATTTCTTTAGAGAATTTTTCATTCATTTCCTGTAGTTTTCTTGTCTTTTCTTTATGTTAGATTTCATTTTCTCTTCAATTCCATTGAGTTTTCTTACAATCCATATTCGGAATTCTTCCTCTGTCAATTTAATCATATCGTGTAAGTGGATATCTATTGATGGAGATCGAATGTTTTCTTTTGGGGGTGACTTTTATATTTGATATTTCATGTTTCCTGTGTTCTTTCACTGATTCTTTCTCATCAGGCTACTTCGTCAAGAGCTGGGGACGCTAGGGCTGGTTTATTGCCTTATCTCCAAGTGCCCAAATGGACATTCCTTGACAGTGCTGGGGAGATGCGTGCTGGTCCTATATTGCCTTAGAGGTGTTTTAGCCTGTTGGGTTATCTCTGGGCTGTTGTCTTCACCTCTTGCCAAAGGAGATTAGTGAGTTTGGACCCCTTACTTAAGCTCCCCAGTGGTGAATCACTCTTGTCTGTGTGTGACTTCTGTGCCCTCCAATAGTTTGAGATGGAAGGCAGTGTGCTGAGCTATGGGGTTACCCTCTCTGTTGTTGCTTGTAGTTTGTTTGGAGGAATTGATTATCAAGGTATTCCAATGCCTTTGTGTTGGGCTCTTAACCCCCTAAAGTGCCCTAATCTTTGGGAAATATCTTGTCACTCCCAAATGTTACATCAGCCTTGTTTCCACTTTACGCGGGGTAAGGGAAACAGGTACCTGCAAGCCTGAGAGCATATACTTCAGTGGTTGCTTGATCTGCTGCTGGGGGAGTGCAGCAAATACATTATTCAGGACTCTTTCACCATACTTGCGAGGCAGTTACAGGTGGGAGGTGTCAATTGGTGCAATTGCTGAGGACTCTGGCCAGGATTTTCCTTCCCAGTCCACAAGCGCCAAAGCTGGCAGCGACCTGTGCATCAAAGGTGAGCCCAAGTGTTATGTTCTTATCCGATGATCAAAACCAACCCACTGGACCAAATCAACCATCTGCCCCTTTTTGCTTAGGTCAAGGTTCTACAGATTCAGTCACACTGAGAAAGCAACTTTTTTCCCTTCTCCCTGCCTCCAAGGGCAGAGTCTGCCCTTCTGGGCTGGGGGGCTAGGGGGCTGGGGGGCGGGCGTTGCCTGAGACCACCATGCATCCCAGCCCAGAAAATGTTTCTCTCATTTCTTCTTCCCTCCTCCAAGGGTGGGGTCTGCCCTGCCGGAGGGAAAGTCAAGCTGCTGTGCTGTGGGAGGGGCGCTGCCTGAAGCTGCCACATGTCTCAGCCCAGGAAGCGCTTCTTTCATTACTCCACCCCTCCAAGGGCGGGGTTGGTCCTGCCTGCGGGAAAAGGTAAGCGGCTGGTTGTGGGAGGAATGTTTGGAAAGCGGTTTCTCTGCTTACTCCCCTCCACCAAGGGCAGGGTCTGCTCTGCTGGGCAGGTGCAGGGGCATAGCCTAAGACTATTGCCTGAGCTTGTTCTGCTGGGCTGCAGAAGGGGTGGTGCCCAGAACTGCAACGCACCACAGCGTTTCTAGGCTGTGGTCCCCCCAAATGGCGGCTGCCCCCCACACAGAGAGCGAGCACTGGAGACAACTGCTGGGTCCAGGGTGTGAGGGGCAGTGGGTGCTGGGTTTGGCAGGCTGTCTCAATGAGCAGCTGGCTGTCCCCACTGCTTCCCTGACCCAGTGTCTCATGTCAGTCCAGCAGGGGGTCCTGCACTCTCTGTCCCACCCTGTGCCGGCCGTGGTTTCCAGGGGCAGAAACTCCCTTTTGGCATTCACCTCCTTTGTTCTGGTCCTGGTGACTGCCGGAGGTGAGATGCCTGTCTCTAAACTCCCTCGTGAGGACCTGGGAATTGTCCACTCAGACCAGTCCCTCTCCTACCCAGTGCAGACCTAGCAGAGAGCGCTGTAGAGTTTAAAATATTTCCCACTATTGTCTTTTCTCTGCATACCCTGTCATCCCGTGCCACAGCTTCACGCTGACTTTAGACGCTTCCCTGCCTGAGACGATGTGGAGGTCTATGGAGGAAGAGTCATCCTCCTGTGGGTCAGATCACACTGCCCTGGCCGGCCGAGGCGCACACCGTTCCGCGCTCTATTCCCTATTGTATATCTCCCACTCTCCAGACTTTGTGGTCGATTCTCTAATTCACCTTTTTTTTCCAGCGCTGCTTGTCCCACGCTACTTCTCTGCAGATTCACGACGCTGTTCTGGTGGGAGAGCCATCCACTCATGTGTAGCTGTCCGCATTCTTCACCTCCTACTTTGGGAACAGAGAGCCAGGAGATCACCACTAATCCGCCATTTTCCTGGCCCCTCAGAACTTATATTCTTGTTCCGGCTATTCCAGGGAACTCACACCACAGAGAAAACTGGCTCCTGTGAATGTCTGGGATCCACCCAGCACTGACAGTACGTTTTCTGCCTTACCATTGGCAGCCAGATTATTACAATGCTCTCATAACCACTGTCCTGATACCTATGTTCTCACTTTTCATCTCCCAGTCACCATGGCACCAGGAATGCTCTGAAACAAGCATCTGAAACATGTGTTCTCAATGCTTTATGTTGTTTAAGGATTGTTTAAAATATTTAAGTATGGTATCAAAGGTTGTTCAAAATCTAGCCTCTAAATTCTACAGAGACAGTCAGTTCATGGTTGCCTGCAGAAGAGGCTGAGACAGGTATGAACAGTCAATGTGCATGAGAGATCTTATTGGATGATTAAAATGTTCTAAAACTGATTTATGGTGATCCTTTCACAACTTGCTAAATTTACTAAAACATCGCTACAGTTGAAATGGGTAGATTTTATAATATGTAAAATGTGCCTCGACAAAGTTATGTATTCTTTAAAAAAAAATCTAGCATTTAGGCACCAGGATCCCTGGACAGTAAACTAATCAACTGGGATAGAATCGGGATGGGGTGGGGCAGGGGATTAATGGGGGTGGGAGGCAAGGGAGTCCACCAGTGTATCCTACGCCACTTCTTTCCAATTGAGCTTCCAGTACAAGCCTTTCTCTTGGATCCTGTCCACCCAGGCTTGGCTTAACCTGTCCCCACCAGAAATAGACAAGAGCCCTGGCCTAAGGAGGCGAGGAATGACTGAGGGACATGAGCTCCCCAGCAACCTCCAAATTCAAAATCACAGGAACCTTGGACCTCCTCTTTTCCACCCTGCCTCGGGTGTCCCAGAAGAAGGGCTTCGGTGACCCCTGGTGTCATTTTGTCATCCTTTTTCCATGTACCTGGAACCTTTTTTGTTAACATGACTGCTCAATAACTGTTGCTTTCTCCTACTTTGAGTTTGGACGAGACCTTGAAAATCCATGTGCAAATTGAATTCAGTGTGCTGGATCTAGGCTTCTTTGCAATCCGTGAGTTGGACCGGAGAGATGTCTGAAAGAACACAAGGGCAATACCAGTGAGGGCCATACTGAGGGGGCCTCCTGTTCCCATCCATCCACCCATACACAGCTTCTTTAGATTGTTCTAATCTCTATCAATAGGGAAATTTTCCCAAGATGTAGCCTGTGAAAAATTTTAAGGCAAATATAGAATAAGGGCAGAGTTACAAGTTTGGGGGGAAAAAATCTTGAGACAAAATGAGATTGTGACTAGGGTGTATTTCCCCATATTCCCCTGACCTGCAAGGCCCACTGTAAGTCTCACCAAGAATCCAAGGCTCAAATTATATATCACTAACCCAACCTCTTCATCGTAGGAGTAGTATTTACCATTTAGATACCAAGGTTACACAAGCACTGATTTCTGTAGTTAATATACAAACACAGGTATTTTGACTCCAAATGGTGTGTTCTTTGTAGGAAAAATAAATGGTAGTAGTATCAGAAAAAATTGGGCTGTTGAGTATGAATTCCTCCAATCTACCATCCCTTTCTTGCTGAACAAAAGAGGTTCTGTAGTAGTATTTGTCTTACTGATAGATACAGTCCATGGTCCTGGCCCAGAACTTGTCTTTGAACTTCTTGGCCTCCAGACCTTGCAGTTCATGAACAGCAAAAGCCAAACACTGGTAATATTATTGTAGGAGAAGGTATCCTGCTTTTCAATAACACCTTGGTTAATGACAAGTCATTATGACAAATAATGACAAGTCAATGAACATTAGGAAAACACAGCTTCAGCGATAAAACACGGAAACACTCAGCTGTTTTCAGGGCACAGTGAATCCCATTGAGAGAGTTCTCTATAGAGAAGTTTCATAAACTTATAAACATCTGTCTTCAAGTGGAGGTCAGATGTAAAGGTCAGGCAGAGTGACCTGCTAGGGAGCCATGGCCATTTTTCTCTATTTCTTTAGCTCATATAGGGCTCTCAGAAGTCAATCTTGCATATATATATGGTACAAAATCATCTTTGTTTTAGAGCTCTGTGTCAGGTTGTCATTGTTTTTTCATCAATAAAAATAAAACATTTTGCTAAATAATATTAGCAATAGCCATGTTCGATATTTTTATACTTGCTTTTCCTTCTTATTCTACCTTG
>NW_012151297.1:75169-76865 GCF_000956105.1 Propithecus coquereli | reverse complement strand
GTCTAATTGCTCTAGCAAGGACTTCCAGCACTATGCTGAATAGAAGTGAAGATAGCAGGCAACCTTGTCTAGTTCCAGTTCCAAGTGGGAATGGTTTCACCTTTTCCCCATTCAGTATGATATTGGCTGCAGGTTTATCATATGTGGCCTTAATAATTTTAAGGTGTGTCCCATCTATGTCTATTTTGTTAAGTTTTAATCATAAAGGTGTGCTGGACTTTGCCAAATGCTTTTTCTGCCTCTATTTAGAGAATCATATGAACTTTGTTCTTGCCATTATTTATGTGGTGTATTGCATTTATAGATTTGCATATGTTGAACCAGCCTTGCATCTCTGGGATAAAGCCCACCTGGTCATGGTGAATTATTATTTTCATATGCTGTTGGATATGATTTGTTAAAATTTTGTTGGGGATTTTTGCATCCATATTCATGAGGGATATTGGTCTGTCATTTTCTTTTTTTGTTGTGTCCTTTTCTGGCTTGGTATCAAGGTGATATTGGCTTTGTAGAATGAGCTGGGGAGGAAATCATCTTTCTCAATGTTGTGGAATAATTTCTGTAGTATAGGTATGAGTTCTTCTTTGTATGTTTGGTAAAACTCAGAAATGAACTCATCTGGTCCAGGACTTTTCCTTTTTGGAAGGTTCAGGTTTTTAACTGCTGCTCCAATTTCTGTGCCTGATATTGGTCTCTTCAGGAATTGTATTTCATCCTGGGTGAACTTTGAGATGTTGTATGTTTCCAGAAATTTGTCCATTTCCTCCACATTATGTAGTTTTGGGGCATATAGATTTTTACAAAATTCAAACAAAATGTTTTGTATTTCCATGGTGTCTGTCGTGACCTCTCCTGTTTCATTTTTAACTGAGTTTATTAGAGTCCTTTCCCTTCTAGTTCTTGTCAATCTAGCAAGAGGGCTGCCAATTTTGTTTATTTTTACAAAAAACCAGCTTTTGGTTTTGTTGATCTTCTGTATAGTTGTTTTGTTCTCAATTTCATTTAGTTCTGCTCTGATCTAAGTTATTTCTTTTGTTCTGCTAAGTTTGGACTTGATTTGCTTTTCTTTCTTTTCCAGTTCCTTGAGACTGTTTGTTAGTTTGTTGATTTTTGAGCTTTCTGTTTTTTGTATGTGAGCATTTAATGCTGTTATTTTTCCTCTCACGAATGCTTTTGCTGTATCTCACAGATTTTGATAACTTGTGTCCTAGTTATCATTTAGTTTAAAGAATCTTTTGATTTCCCTCTGTATTTCCTCCTTGACCCAATAGTTGTTCAACAATAGATTATTTAATTTCCATGACTTTGTGAAGTGGTGAGTATTTCTGTTGGAATGGAACTCCCTCATAGATGAAGCTTAGTTTTGCAGAGTAGAGAATTCTAGGTTGGCCATCATTCTGTTTTAGAAGATTAAGGATAGGCACCCAGTCCCTTCTGGCTTATAAAGTTTCAGCTGAGAAGTCTGCAGTTAGTCTGATAGGTTTTCCTTTGTAGGTTATCTACTGTTTTTCCCTCACTGCTCAAAGGATTGCTTCTTTCATGTTTACTTTGGTCAGCCTAATAACTACGTGACATGGTGATTGCCTTTTCACATTGAGTCTCCCAGGAGTTCTGTGTGCTTCTTGTATCTGGATATCTAGATTTTTGGCCAGGCCAGGCATATTTTCCTCAAGTATTCCATGAAATAAGTTTTCCA
>NW_012151297.1:60460-62979 GCF_000956105.1 Propithecus coquereli | reverse complement strand
GTCCCATGATAATGGCTTTAATCCATTCATGATGGCAAAGCTCTCATTACCTAATCAACTCTTAAAGATCCCACCTCTCAATGCTGTTGCATTGGGGATTAAGTTCCCAACATATGAACTTTGTGGAACATGTTCAAACCATAATATTCTATCCTGGACTCTCCAATTCATGTTGTTCTCACATACAAAACGCACTCATACAATCTCAATAGCCCCAAAATCTTGACTTGTTCTAGCATCAACTCAAAAGTCTGAAGTCCAGAGTCTCATCTATATCAGATACGAGTGTGACTCAAGGCATTATTCATTCTGAGGTATATTTCTTTCTAGCCGTGAGCCTAAAATCAAAACCAGTTATCTATTTTTAAAATATAATGCTGGGACAAGCACAGAATAGACAGTCCCATTCCAAAAGGGAAAATTAAGCAAGAAGAAAGAGGTAACTAGTACCAAGTATGTTTGAAACTCAACAGGGGGAACACCATTAAGTCTTAAGGCTAGAGATTAATCTCTTTTGACTCCATGCTGCTGCATCCTGGGCATGCTAATATGAGGGTTGGGCACTCAAGGGCTCAGGTAGCTCCTCCCCTGTGGATATGCTGGGCCTTGTCCTAGTGGAGACTGTGGCAGCTCTGATACCACAGTTTCTCTGGGCATTGCCTAGTGAGGGCTCTTTGTAGTGGCTCCACCCCTGAAATAAGTCTTTTCCTGGGACCCCAGGATGTCCACAAAATCCTTTGAAACCTAAATGGAGACAAGTATGGCCCCACAGCCCATGCACTTTGAGCACCTGCAGAGTCAGCACCACATGGTACCACCAAAGATCATCGCTTGCATCCTCCAGAGTAGTAGTACAAGTCACATCTGGAACTGCTTTATCCACAGCTGGGAAGGCCAATGAATGCTGTGCCCAAATGTAGGGAGCAGAGTTTTGAGGCAGGACAGAGCAGCAAATGCTGAGGTCTTGAGGCAGCAAAAGGGCAGCAAATGCTGAGTTTTCTTTGGTACCTCTCTGGAAACATTGTCCAGAGGTCCAAGTTGTGAATTATCCAAAATAATTATAAATTCCTTTTGAAATTATTTCTCTCTTCCCATCAAAATGGCTCTAATTGTCCATATTTCCACAAACATTTGATCATGACCACCTCAGTAATTTCTAAGGAGTTTCAGATTTTCCCTATACCTATTTTCTTCTGAGCCCTTGCCAAACTACCCTTAGTTCTCTATTCACAGCAATACAGTTTTTTTTTCTTTTTCCGGGATTCACTTAAAAACTGTTTTATTCTCTACCCATTACCCAGTTTCAAAGCTGCTGCCACTTTTCAGGTCTGTGTTATAGCAATAGCTTCACCTCTCATACAAATTTTCTGTCCTAGTCTATTTTATGCTGCTATAACAGAATACCACAGACTGGGTAATTTATAGTGAACAGAAAATGAATTAGGCTCACAAATATGAAGGCTGGG
Source organism: Propithecus coquereli (assembly GCF_000956105.1). Classification (NCBI taxonomy): domain Eukaryota; kingdom Metazoa; phylum Chordata; class Mammalia; order Primates; family Indriidae; genus Propithecus; species Propithecus coquereli. Next base: position 61,513 of record NW_012151297.1, on the reverse strand, counting down.
AAGCCCAAGATTGAGAGGCCACATCTGGTGAGGTCCTTCTTGCAGCGTCATTCCATGGTGGAAAGCAGAAAGGCAAGAGTACACATATGAGGGAACGTGTGAGAGAGCAAGAGAGGGCTGAACTCACTTATATAACAAACCCAGACATGATAATGAATCCACTTTCATGATGATGACATTAATCCACTCATTCCCTCATGACTTAATTATCTCTTAAAAGTTCCACTTCTCAACATTGTTGCATTAGGGAGTATGTTTCCAATATATCAACTTTGGGGAACAGACTCAAACCATATTATCTATTTTAATTAAAGCATCATATTTTATATTAAAAAGAAAAAACGAAAATGTTATTTATCACAAGAATATGGCAGTGGTGAAAGCTGTGAAAATCATATTTAATTAAATAACTGATTAAATTCAACACACAAGTCAGTTTCAATAAAACAAAATTTGTCAAAGATGTTAGTATATGTCTACCACTGGCAATTAATTTCACGAACTGTCTCTTTTTCTTTTTTAGCTTTATTGAGGTATATTTAAAAAATAAAAAGTGTATTAATTTAAGGTATACCAACTGATGTAATGATAAGTGCACTGAGCATTCTTAAAACATTATTTTGTATACATATACCATATATTATTAATCCACTCATGGATTGATGGGCACTTGGGTTGTTTCTACATCTTTGCAATAGTGAATTGTGCTGCCATAAACATTCGAGTGCAGATGTCTTTATTTTAGAATAACTTCTGTTCCTTTGAGTAGATGCCTAATGGTGGTATTGCTGGATCAAATGGTACTCAATTATAAGAAACGATGGTAATCTAGCACCTTGTATATTATCCTGGATAAAGCTTGAGCCTATCCTCCGAAGTGAGGTATCACAAGAATGGAAGAATAGGCACCACATGTACTTGCCATCAAACTGGTACTGACTGATCAACACTAAGGTGCTCACACAGTAGTAATATTCTTTGGGGGTAGAGGAGTTGGGGATGGGTAAACTCACAGCTAAAGGACATGGTGAGCATTGTAGTGGGGGAAGGGCA
>NW_012151297.1:58289-59200 GCF_000956105.1 Propithecus coquereli | reverse complement strand
AAACCATAAAAATTCTAGAAGAAAACATAAGAAAAACTCTTTTGGAAATTGCCCTAGGAAAATAATTTATAACTGAGGCCCCCAAATGCAAACATTGCAACAACAAAAATAAATAAATGTGACTTAATTAAACTAAAAAGTTTCTCCACAGCAAAGGAAATAATCAAAAAAGTAAATAAATAACCTACAGGATGTGAGAACATTCTTACAAACTATACATTTGATAAAAGACTAATATATGGAATTGACAAAAAACTCAAAAAATCTGCAATAAAATATAAATAACCCCATCAAAAAGTGGGTGAAAGACATGAATAGATTTTTTTCAAAAGAAGATAAACAAATGACCAATAAACATATGAAAAAATGCTCAACATCATTAATCATGAGGAAAATTCAAATTAAAACCACAATGAGATACCACCTTAACCGTGTCAGGATGGCTTTTATTAAAATTTATAAAATCAATAGATGTTGACACAGATGTGGTGAATAGGGGATGCTTATACACTGTTGTTGGGACAATACAGTAGTACAACCTCTATGGATAAGGGTAGGGAGATTCCTCAAAGAACTAAAAGTAGACATACTATTCAATCCAGCAATCCCACTATTGGGTGTCTACCCAAAGGAAAATAGGTCATTTTATCAAAAAGACACTTGTACTTTAATGTTTATTGCAGCAAAATTCACAATTGCAAAAATATGGAATCAACCTAAGTGCCCATCAACTGATTATTGGATAAAGAAAATGTTTTATATATCTATATATACACATATACACATATTGCATATATATATGTTACATACACATGCACACACACACCATGGAATACTACTCAGCCATAAAAAGAAATGAAATAACTTCTTCTACAGTATATTGGATGAAATTGGAGACCATTATCCTAAAT
>NW_012151297.1:45192-45908 GCF_000956105.1 Propithecus coquereli | reverse complement strand
ACTAAAGCTATTTTCAGTATCATCCATTTTATGCTTTCAAAGAAATTAGAGATATAACGTAAAATTACATTTTTTTAAAAGCTCAGATAACTGAATAAAGGAAAAGGAAACTTCCTGAGTTAAGGTTAAAGGAAAAAAAAAACCCTATGACCATCTTATCAGGTGTTAAAATATATTAAATGTCGTGGCTCAACAAAGAGTCTTGGTGTAAAGGGGGTAAAAAAGATCTTCAGAGAACAGACGTATATGTATATTAAATGTTTTAAGAAATAAAATAGAGAAGATTATACAAGTGGCATATAGGTCCAATTTGAAGAACTATAATAAAATGGGCATTTATATGTTTCTATAAGATACATAAATACAAAATAATCAGAAATTTCAAGACTGTGAATGGGCCCTTCCTTAATTGTCTTTGCCTCCTTACCAGATCCTATCATTATTCTGAATTTTATGACAATTATTCTCCTTCCCTCTTTTTCTACCTGATTTTAAATGTTTTATTTTACACACAGACACACACACACACACACACACACACACACACATCTCAATAAACCCTCTATGATTTAGTTTCACCTTTTTTATATTAGTATAAATGAAATCGCACAGTGTATATTCCAGTGACTTATTTTTGGCTAACTTGTGATTTTGAAATTTGCTTACATTGATATGTATAGCAGTAATTAGTACATTTTTGACTTCTTTATGTATTC
>NW_012151297.1:43833-45142 GCF_000956105.1 Propithecus coquereli | reverse complement strand
GTAGATTCACTGTATTGATCTCTTGATTCCATTACATTGTGTATGCCTCACAGATGTGCTTCATGTAATAAAAGATACCACTTAATCATGGCTTACTATGTACCATGCACCAGATAATTGATAGCTTTTCATATTAACGTATACTCTAAACACTATTAGCAAGGCAGAATCATCCTCATTTTAAACATGAAGAAGCCTGACTCAAAATTTAATTAATTTGAAAAAAATTCACATAACTGATATTGGTGTAGTTGAGTCTACACTCCACTTTTGTCAGACTTCTAAATTCAAAGTCTGTCATTTCACCTCCTCCACCACTGGCTATATTGCCTGGTTTATTTTTAGTTTATTTTAGAAGCAAACCAACATGACTGGTATTTTTTGTACTATAACCCAAGATGAATGCCTGTGTTTCCTTTGTCTTTAGGCCAGCTTTGCTAGGGTCTACTGCTCTATTATGGATGATACTACTTGTCTTCCAAGTGCCAATGTTCAGGAACAAACTAGCTTAAAAAGTAAGCAATAGGCATCAAAAGGAATGCGTATTAGAGAAATTGTACAATATCTTGGTGATTTCTTTAAATTGACCTCTAGATTACTAGGAACCATGGTTGGGTTTTACTCTCACCTTGCTTTCCAATCAGGAAATACTGTGGAAAATAAATATAATTTTGGTCTGACAAAAAAATGTCAAATAAGTAGGGTAAAGGGGAAGGTTAAGGCTTAAATATTTATAAAGCTAGAACCCCAAAAAAACTTGTACACAAAATAAAACAAACCCAGACCTCTGAGTGATGATGCAGTGTAATCAAAATACCAGTGATGGTCAAATGTACATGACTCACAGGCAAGGCAATGAACTCAGCTCAAAGGTTATGTACTTCTTGTGCCCAAAGGTTTATAACTCTATTTTTTAGAAGTGTAATTTGAGATAGAGATGAAACAAGCTAAAAAATAATTCATTTATCTTTTATTATTTGTTATTTGAATCATTAACATTTTAGTGTACCTAATGAAATATACCTGCTTTAGGAATTGATTAATAGGTTTTGGGCTTTTTATAAATATTATTACATAAATATCATAGATAAGTAACTACTATCATGAATAATTTGTATTCATAGACTAAGTTTGAGTACTACCTCTACCACTAACTAGTTGAGTGATCCTGATGACTCCTCAAAACTCCTAGTTTCTGCATTATGTAATTGGTTGTTCTAAAGATGAAATGAGATAATGAATGTAAAATAGATACATTGATGTATGACACATTGATATTGGACTTCTCAATAAATATTAGCTGTCATCA
>NW_012151297.1:38646-40070 GCF_000956105.1 Propithecus coquereli | reverse complement strand
AGGATAAGGGTGTGTGCTTCAGTAAAACAGTTTTTGGTACAAGCATGTAGAATCTTGCTATATATGTTAAGTTAGGCATAAATATATGCAGCGTGCAACAGGTATAAATGCCATACAGAGAAAGTCTCATGGTCTTTGGCTAATGTAATTAAGCAGCTCAGCATTTTTGCAGGCTATGGTTATTCAATTACTTCACATTGTTAGTGATTCCATATGAAGGTGATTTTTTTCCCCCTCATGATGTCTCATAGTTGAAAAAAACATTGATGAAAAGCATTCGTACATGTATATACATATTTTTTTTCTGATATAGAGAGGCAGTGATGGTTTTGTGGAACTAGCTACCCCTAAAATTATCCCCGATTTTGTGACAACCTAGTCACTGAAGACAAAGACATTCACGATGTTACTTCTGTGTGCCAGGGAAAGCTTCAATCCATGCTTGACAATGTGTCATTATCAGGTAACATTCTTCACAGTAGGTAATTAGCAGGTGATAATGAGAAGCAAGTCCAATATTTCACATATGCCCCTAAAAGCTACATCTCCAACAGGAGGACCGAGCTGAGAAATTGAGTTACAAAATGATTTTCCACATATCGCTTCGCTAAATAGAAAGGCAAATTCTTTTTAAAATCAGAAAGCTGGACAAACGTTAGGAAATCAGAATCTGCAAGCGGCCAGACAACACTATTGATCATGAACTGTGGATTATCTATCGCGCGTGATGTGGTTTGGTTGAACTGATTTTTAAGGTAACAGAGACTATTTTCATGTAAAACTGACCCTGAACAAATATCTTGGCTCATTTACAATTATTTTCCTGTGATTCTGACTTTTCTTTTTTTATTTTATTGACAATTTATAATTGTATACATTTATGGGGTGCAATATTGTGATATATTAATATTTACACAATGTGGAAAGGCTGATTCAAGCTAATTAACATGTCCATTACTTCAAATACTTCAACAAAAGTTAAAACTTATCGGAAATTGAGCAGCAGCCAAATCCATTGGACAATACCCAATGGAATACATGGCATGACATATGCTAAAGATCTACCTGCCTTAGAATATCTATCACCAGATTGTATCCTATATACTCAGATTGGGTGACTTTTGACAAGTTGCTTAAACTGTCTGGACTTCTGTTGCTTCCTCTGTAAGATGGATGGCGTGAATAAAAGTGAGTCTTTCAGAGGGAGATGTTAGAAACACAACTGAGCATACAGGTGAAGTTCTTAATACAATGTTTGGCAATGAGGGCTTCATCATTTTTAGCTATTATATTATGATTGTTATTATTACTTCTACAAGTATCATCTTGTTCAGCAGAGGCCTGGTAACATTTACTTGGATATTGCTTAAGAGGAGGTGAAATATTAAGCTGTTATCACCCACTGAAATACCTGGTATAGGATA
>NW_012151297.1:37058-38596 GCF_000956105.1 Propithecus coquereli | reverse complement strand
AAATTTGTTTTTTACAGTTACTGAGGTTGAGAAGTCCAAGGTAGAGGGGCCCCATCTGGTGAGGGCCTCCTGGGTAGTGAGGACTCTGCAGAGTTCTGAATGGCACAGGGCATCACTGAGCATGCTAGCTGAGCACGCTAGCTCAGGTCTCTCTTCCTCTCCTTATTAAACCACTAGTCCCACTCTTGTGATAACCCATTAATCCATTAATTCATGAATGGATTAATCCATTTATGAGGGCAGAACCCTTATGACCCAATCACTTCTTAAAAGTTCTACCTCTCAATACTGGCCACATTGGAGATTAAATTTCAACTCGAATTTTAAAGGGACACATATTCAAACCATAACAAATATAGGGTTAAAGAGGACCCTTAGCCCTCTGAAATGTTGCTGAAAAATGAATGACAAGATGTAGATTAGTTGGAGAAAAGACATACAAGTTTATTTAATATATATACACTGGAGTCTCCACTTTTATGCTTAGGTTCAACAAAGTTTAGACAGCCATGTGTAACTGTGATTGGACAAATAGACTGAATGGGGAAACCCAGCAAGGCCTCTCTGAACATGCAATCCTTCTTCCTTCGGGTATGGGGCAGGGCCCTGTTTGGAATGGGGGTCTTATGACCTACTGTCAAACAAGGTAGGTCAGATAATTTCTTTATGGCCAGCCTTTATACAAAATATTTTTAGGTTTTATGGATGGCTGTATGGAAAAGGGGTTCTGGTTTCTATGACCCACCTTGGGAAAGAGGTTCTAGTTTATATGGCTAGCCTTGAGGAGATTGGGACTGAGAGACAGGAGGATAGGAGAAAGAGGAAAACTTTTGCTCCCGAGGTCTTTATTTTATGGTACTGTTTTCTGAACCCCAATACAAACGTCTACCATGAGACAATTACTGTGACACATACTTATACACACACACACATTCTTCTTTGATCTTTATAAAAACACCATTTTCACAAACATAATGAAATTCAGAGAGGTTAAAATATTACCTGGGAATAAGCAATAAATAGACAACAAGGCCAAAACTCACATCTAGTAATTCCATCTCTAACTCAAGTTTCTTGGACTTATTAATACCTAAGGTGATTTTACCTCCAAACTCCAAATCTATTCATACACTGAAATGTAACCAGACACAACAATAATCTGCATACTTTAAAAGTATACTTCTAATGTAACAGCATGCCTTGGTCAGTGTGTTAAAGATGAGATGTTCGATGAATGCATATATACATGTTAATATAAACTGATTTATCCTGAAGAGCTAAGACCTTCAATTCCTGTTAGGAGACTTTGAAGTTTTTCAGGAACTATTGATAAAAATATTAAAAATGATCCTATTCATGTTGTTTTAGATTTAAAGGCTATTGTAGATATGATTTATTCTATTCATTGAATATATGAAAAGGATTTATTTTGGCTTATGGTTATGTTGAAACATTAAATTTAGTTTAATAATTTTTTGTTGCAAATTTTTTATTTTGTGACTTTACGTATCAGTATCATATTCAACTATAGCAATGCC
>NW_012151297.1:33545-33893 GCF_000956105.1 Propithecus coquereli | reverse complement strand
GACAATACCCAATGGAATACATGGCATGACATATGCTAAAGATCTACCTGCCTTAGAATATCTATCACCAGATTGTATCCTATATACTCAGATTGAGTGACTTTTGACAAGTTGCTTAAACCATCTGGACTTCTGTTGCTTCCTCTGTAAGATGGATGGCGTGAATAAAAGTGAGTCTTTCACAGGGAGATGTTAGAAACACAACTGAGCATACAGGTGAAGTTCTTAATATAATGTTTGGCAATGAGGGCTCCATCATTTTTAGCTATTATATTATGATTGTTATTATTACTTCTACAAGTATCATCTTGTTCAGCAGAGGCCTGGTAACATTTACTTGGATATTGC
>NW_012151297.1:30917-33495 GCF_000956105.1 Propithecus coquereli | reverse complement strand
CACCTAATTTATGCTGAAATTGGCATGTTGATAATTCACACTATACTGTGAACTCATTGACGACTGGGACTAAGTTTTAATTATTTATTAGTTTATTATTTCGTATTCCAAGTATTGGATACAATACCTGGAACATAAGTGATTGAGTTCCCATTATGTTTCAGACACTCTCTTAGGTAATAAGAATATGAAAGTAAGCAAAACAGACAAAATTACTATTTCACTCTTACAGCTTGCAGTCTAGTCAAGGAGATATTCAACAGCTAAACATTCATACAAATGTAAACTGTGGTCATGAGCAATGTTATAGAGCCACAGTTTTCTCTAACGGTGGAATTTAATCTGATCACTAAGGTAAGCAAAATTTCCCTGTGCCAATATTTATTGGTCCGAGTTCTGAAGGGTAATATGGGGAAAAGGTCATCCCAGGCAAGGGAAATAGATTGTTGCCTTCCTCTAGTGGCAAAAAGAACACACTCAGCACAAGAAACTGAGAGAAGCTAGATATGATTAAGAATAAAGGTAAAAGAAGATCTAGATCATATTATTTGTCAAGTGGCCATGAGTATGGTTTTGCACACGTTACTTTGCATTGTACTCTTCTGGATATTTCTATTACAGCATTATCAATTCCCATCTGAAATCATTTTGCTTATTCACATACGATTTGTTCATTTTTTGTTTTCCACAATGAGAACACAAGCTCCATGAAAGCAGGACCTTTATATTTCTTGTTCTTTCTATGCCATAAGTCCAATAACTAGAATAGTACCAGAATATTATAGATATTGAATAAATGTTGATTCATTCAACGAAAAAATGAAGTGGTTGTTGTCTATTATATTACAGTGGCAAAAGCTATAGGACAGAGCATGTGCAAACGAAAGCTCGTCAACCAACCAAGAAGCACATGTCATCTATTAAAAGATGGAGTTAGAGAAAACAAGTGTGGGGCAGACAGATGGATTTGCAAGAAAAGTCCTTGTCATTTAAGTTAATATTTCATTCTTTCTTGACTCTTCCTTTCTTTCGTCACTCTTGATTCAATCTAAATTCATCTAATGAGATATTGCTACTGGGCTACAAGTGACAAGATGAGTGTTATCGTAATTTAATTGGCATGTTTTTGTGAGGAAAAGGAAATCAAAATAATCGAGCATTGAATATCACTTATGGTAGACAATCAATATGTAGACTTTATGAAGCTGTTGATGCTCCTGTTAAGGCTGTTGCTAATGCTACTGCCTAGGTGTCAGAGGATGAGTTCTTTGGAAAGCTGACTTTACAATGGAGTTTAGGAACAGAATTGTTGTAGGGAGCACCCTTGGGATCAGTGTCTGTGGATGGAACGTGAAGCAAGCAGGGTTGGACAAAGGGAGAAGTAGAACTGCCATGCAGGCCAATGATAATGTTACCTGACCACACCAGGATGTCCAAAGTTAAAATGACCTTTCAAAATTGTTCTGCATTGGGCCTAACTGGACAGGCCTTCATTATTCTGACTTTTTCACTCTTTGCATGTGGGATTCCCCAGGAAGAGATATAACTTTGGGAGAGGAAGCTCTTTGGCAGCTGAGGAGACCTTTGAAGGAACTGACAGCTGAGGCAACAAGTCCTTTGAATGGGGATCTGGGTGCACATCATTCTGTCTAACACATCTGGTTTCTTCTTTCATATGTCAAACTTTTCAGATCCTTCACTCTTTCAAGATTTACAAGAAAGGTCAACGATGTGGCTGAGGAGCAAGAAAGCTCTCACCTTACTTTCTCCACTCTCTGGTAGGAAAAAACTTTTGTCCTATTAATTGATTCTATTCTATTCTATGCATTATTACATTGTTCTATGGAATGTTGTCCTAGTCTGTTTTCTGTTGCTTATAAGAGAATACCTGAAACTGGGGCATTTATAAAGAGAAGAAATTTGTTTTTTACAGTTACTGAGGTTGAGAAGTCCAAGGTAGAGGGGCTCCATCTGGTGAGGGCCTCCTGGGTAGTGAGGACTCTGCAGAGTTCTGAATGGCACAGGGCATCACTGAGCATGCTAGCTGAGCATGCTAGCTCAGGTCTCTCTTCCTCTCCTTATTAAACCACTAGTCCCACTCTTGTGATAACCCACTAATCCATTAATTCATGAATGGATTAATCCATTCATGAGGGCAGAACCCTTATGACCCAATCACTTCTTAAAAGTTCTACCTCTCAATACTGGCCACATTGGAGATTAAATTTCAACCCGAATTTTAAAGGGGCACATATTCAAACCATAAAAAATATAGGGTTCAAGAGGACCCTTAGCCCTCTGAAATGTTGCTGAAAAATCAATGACAAGATGTAGATTAATTGGAGAAAAGACATACAAGTTTATTTAATATGTATACACTGGAGTCTCCACTTTTATGCTTAGGTTCAACAAAGTGTAGACAGCCATGTGTAACTGTGATTGGACAAATAGACTGAATGGGGAAACCCAGCAAGGCCTCTCTGAACATGCATTCCTTCTTCCTTCGGGTATGGGGCAGGGCCCTCTTTGGAATGGGGGTCTTATGACCTACTGTCAAACAAGGTAGGTCAGATAATTT
>NW_012151297.1:16949-17356 GCF_000956105.1 Propithecus coquereli | reverse complement strand
AACTATACAGGGAAATAGCTACAACTCATATGAGTAGAATATTACTTTGAGTAATAAACTCCAAAAAAATGTGTCTCTGACTCTACTATCCCTTAGCCAGATCCTAAAATGCTCATGCTCATTCCAGTGTTACAAGACAGAAAGGATAGGGTGGTGGAGGGCCAGTAGAATTGATCATTGAGATATTATTCTCCACCAATTGAGATAAATATCTTATTTTTTTTTTATACAAACATGTAACCATGTAAACACATTGCTGGGGTCCCTCCTAAAACTTTGAAATGAGCTCATAGAAGTGAGAGTCTTGTGTTGTGGACTGAATGTTTGTATCTCCTCAAAATACCTATGTTGAAACCTTAACCCCCAGTGTGATAGCATTTGAAGGTGGGGACTTTGGGAGGTAATTA
>NW_012151297.1:13730-14454 GCF_000956105.1 Propithecus coquereli | reverse complement strand
GTGTTATTATCAACCTAAAAAGCCTAAATGTAATCAGCTATACACTATGTGCAGAACTTTCCTCTATGACATATATACTTTTATCGTGTTTTTAAAAAGTCATATTTCAGTAGTTTCTAAAGTAAGTGATAAATGACAAGTGGAAAAGGACGGTTGAATTAAACATATTAAAAAAACATTTGAAGTGCACCTTATTTTGTAGTCATGACTAGTAAAATTATAGTTTTTTTTTTAATTTTGAATATCTACTGTTCAGAGGAAAAATGTGCTAGGTAATGAAAAGTTTGAGAAAATATAATAGATATGCTGATGATTTCATCTCAGGAGGAACTGGAACTCCAGCTGCATGGTTCCTGATCTTTTCTTTTCTTCCTCTCCATCCTCTTTGACACCTATCTTCATATAACCACATTCTAATAAGCAGACCCAAGGTTCAATTCCTTAAGTCATTGTTCCTTAAACTACGTAATCTATATAGTTTTAATTAACATTAAAATATTGTTTCCCATTTTTCATGTGGTTTGCTCTCCAACTTTCTGTATAACAATAAAGAAAATCACTGTTCTGTTATAATTCTTCCAAGCTTATTTTTCATTTTCACCAAAAATTTTCTATCAAACCCTATAAAGTCCAAAGATTGTCTGTCTTCAGAAGAAAATCCAATGCTTATTCTTTCGTAAAGGGGAAAATCAATAGTTCTTGCCAATTTTGTATTGAGAATACC
>NW_012151297.1:12340-13680 GCF_000956105.1 Propithecus coquereli | reverse complement strand
ATTACCTTTTTTAGCAACTCTAAGGTTGCTCACTATGACTGTACAATTGTTATACTAACTGGCTACTGAGAAAATGCCAAAGGCATTCGAAAAATTTAGAGTGCATGAAAAGGTTCTGCTTTATTAGTCTTTGCTGCTGAGTAAAATTATATTTCATGAAAGGGGAAACAGGGCAGGGAAGAAAGTTGAGGAGGCAGTGCTGTGTTTTGGATAACTGTGGAAACTGTTACTAGGAAGCACATGCATCTGCAAATTTATTCTCTGGATCCATTCCCCCAGCCCTTGCCCCATTTCTGGGATTTATATTGCAATTCACTGCTGCAATTGGTCAATGAACATTTTAGAGTACGTGGGCTAATAATATCTGATCTCACATCATCTTTAGGAGTCCAAAAGCACATTATTATTGTGATGAGACAGAACTGCTAATGAGAGAAGAGGTAGATGTTAATTTCTAATGAGAAGATGGATTTCTTGTGTTAACTATTTCTACTGCCTAGCATGTTCCCAGCACCTTTGACAAAACATAAGATTAATTTTTTTTTTAAAGAATGCAAAATTTCTTTGTTCCTATCCCTAATGTCTCCTTTTTTTATTTTTGTAAGCTGGAGGATACACACTAAATTTATTTTAAGAATAGTGGAAATCCTTTCCCCACAAATCATTATATATTGTATAATGTTTGATGATACTCTCTGTGATGGGTTGTTTTTGTGTTTGTTCATTTAAAAGATGCCTTTGCAAGAGGAAACACATACTCTGACAATTTTATAGGACAATAAACAAATCCGCCTTATTAATTACCACTGTCAGAATGTGCGTTGATACTTGATTACTGGCAGTGGTCCTTGCTGAACAGATTCATGATAATAAGATCCTTGATTCTCCAGAAGGGTGGCCTGACAGATTAACCAATCTGTGATTTATCCAATCAAGGGGCACTCTCAGGAAGATTTGAGTATTTCCCTCCCTTTCGATCATAATAATGAAGCTAGCTAGCCCAAGATCGACATTTTTTTCCTCTCCAAACTCTTAGAATAAGAATCAAGTTGTGCTCACTGAGTTACATCAAGACATTTCTCTAGAAACATGAAATTGAGAAAAAAATCTTGGTTTTATGAAATTCCAGTAACAGATGTATACTAATTAATGGCATCACTCTTTCTGAAAATTGGAAAAGTTAGTTAAAAATTATATTAGTTTTCTATTCCTGCTGTAACAAATTACTACAGACTTAGTGGCTTCAAATGACATAAATTTATCTTACAGTTCCGGGAGTTCAGAGATCTGAATTGGTCTCACTGGGATAAAATAAATATGTCTTGAGGGCTGCAATCCTT
>NW_012151297.1:12008-12290 GCF_000956105.1 Propithecus coquereli | reverse complement strand
AAATAATTTTTTATAGTTGATATTTTTAATCAGAAGTAGATGTGAACTAAATTCTTCTCTGACAATTTTACAAGTTTAATGATTGGAAGGAATTTCCATAGACTAGCTATTGGCCACACACATTTAAAATCTTGTTTCTCCTCCTCTATACCATGTACTTTAAGAACTAAATGCCATAGGAAATATGCATTTCATTATATAAACTTCTACTTTTGTGTCTCAACAATAGGTGAAATAGGGTAAGAATTTTTCTGGAAACCATTCTTATATAAGAATCTATGG
>NW_012151297.1:5191-6077 GCF_000956105.1 Propithecus coquereli | reverse complement strand
ACTAAAGAACACCCAAAAGAAGATATCAAAAGAAAGAAACAGGAGCAACATGATCAAGTAGTCTGAGGATAAGAGTCTCAGTACAGAATGCAACTCACTCTGTGTGATTTTTGGTAAGCCATTTAACCTCTGCCCTATTTTTCCCACATGTAAAAAGTAGAAGTTCTAATAATGACTTTCTTTATAAGACTGTGGGAAAGATTAATTAGGTAATGTTCTCCAGGAGCTTTGAAGATTAAAAGCCTCAAGTAAGTGCTAAGTATAAAACACAAAACCAAAGAGATGCAATCAGAAATTACAGAAGTCAGAGAGATGAAAGGAGAATAATGTGCTTATAATAGAGATGGATGTTAAAGTTTGCAAAAATATGAGGGAACAGAGGTGATGATCTGGGAAAATTTAACCTCAAACAAACCTACACATGAAACTAAATATATTTTAAATGATGCTTATATGTATTAATACATTGAAATGTCACATTCTGAAAATATACATGAACATTAACATTTCTTTTGTAATGCAAAAGAAGCTGTGAATATTTTCTTTGTAAGGTCACAGAATGTGCTATATATTCATCATATCTATGACTTCCAAAGCTGTCTCTTTTCATTTTTATCAAATCTGCTTTTAGATGTCACACGCCTATCCAGTGTGAGACCTTTGTTCCCAGATTCCACTTATCCTTAGTGCCTACTCTAAATGTGTGAGATTCACAAAGACAGCCCAAAATAAGATGGATGGGACTCAGTGACCACAAAGGGCTTCAATGAACTGTAAAACAGGGAAATGAGCCAGACTCCAGAAAGAAAAGATTGGATGGACCAGGAAACTAAAGCCAGTTACTGTAGTGATTTTTATAATATCTTGCAACCAAATGAGAATTTCA
>NW_012151297.1:3773-4261 GCF_000956105.1 Propithecus coquereli | reverse complement strand
TGTATTTTTTCAGACTTGCTTACCCTTAGGCTACCTATTTCTGAGAAATAGTGGATTGTTACTGAAACATTTGCCTTGTCCCACACACGGTCTTGTTTTATGTTTCTTTGTCTTGTGACCAATATAAATTCCTGAAATATATAAAATGTATGCTAATGGCCAGGGGTAAAAGCAGTTTTGCAGACTGAATTTTCTGTATGATAACCAGTGAAGATTTTTCTTTTTTCTAGTGCCTTTAACTTTGGGAATATTGATAGATCGGAAGACTAGGAAGTGGCTAAGAGTTTATTTCCCTTGAGGCAGCTCAGAGCCAGTGATTGACCTGTACAAGAGTATGAACGATCAATTCCATTGACTCACGGGCGGGCAAACTGGAGTATTATTTATACTCTAGGGCTCCCCTTGTGGGAGAGCCTGGGAATTGGAAGTGGAATCCTCTATGATCACACCCTTGTTTGGCTTTTCCTCCTCTGTCCTACCTCGCTACT
>NW_012151297.1:612-1398 GCF_000956105.1 Propithecus coquereli | reverse complement strand
CTGAATATATCATTTCAGAAAACTTCAGAAGAATATTTTCAACAGTAATAACAGATGCCTTGCTTTGATGTTAGATCAGAAATATCCAACCTTACTGGTCAATGTCATAGAGTGTCTGGATAAAACTCAAAATATTAAAGGGAACAAAATACAAATGCAAATAAATTCCATTGACAATTTATGCATGTTGGAGCTTTTCTGTTAAAGAAACTTAGATCAACTATGACTCTAAACATGTGTTTGGATAGGCTTTGGAAGTACATAAGTAAATATAGACTGACAAATTAACTTATCAAGACCACCAGATATTTTCTTTTTGACACTGTCTTATGCTAGATAAATATATTTGTTCAGCTTGTAGTAAGAAAGTTATGACATTTAAGGAAAGTCGGATGTGTAATAGTATGAGAGCCAAAGGGCTATTTGTACAGAAAAGTAAGTTTGCTTAAAGGGAAGCTCTAGGGCTATCGAAATATGCATCAACAAACAAAAAAGAAAACCCGTTGCATATTTTGCAAATATCATTTGAGGCAATAAATAGCAATGCACTTATTCATTATGTTGCTAAGTCTTGCTGCATTATGTTCATTCCCCTTTCACAAAAGCAGCTCTAAGACTGATGGTGCTTGTAGAAACAACCAACAGGAAAGAAAAACTAAGCTTTGGGAGCATAAAAAGGTCCAAAATTAAAGGAAAAACTTTCAAGAAAGACTTTTGTTTGTTTTAGGAGAATAGAAAAGTCACAACTTCAGTCACAGTTTACTTGGTACCTGGAAATCCTAACAA
>NW_012151297.1:0-562 GCF_000956105.1 Propithecus coquereli | reverse complement strand
GACTTCAAGGAACTGAAGATACTGAGCTAAGTCTTGCTTTGAATGAATGACTACATCCAGAATCGCCCTGAGGCCAACAGTCTCCTGAAATTACTTCAAAGGCAAGCAGTGACATGAAGCTGGTAAGCTGGTAAATTTGGAGAAGTATATCATAAATTATTTTTCATGAATGAGAAAATTATTGGTGTTTTCAAAAGCTGAATGAGAAATCTGAAAGAATATTTTTGAAACAAGGTAATAACTGTGCCAAGGAATTCTGAGTATGATTACAATAAACAGAAACAAACACTCAATTATGATATTTATTTAAACAGTTAATTTCCTCCCAGAAGGAAAATGGCACTTAATTAATTTGGCTGAACAAGACTCCTAACTGTGAATTCTCAGCTATGCCACTAATGGGGTCACCTAAAAGACCAACTACAAAAGCAGAAATTATTGAAGGGAAGAATTAGAAAAACTATGTATACCAAGGACCTTCTAATTAGTAGCAATTATTTGATAAAGTTATTGTCCTAATTTAAATGCATTATTAGAGATGCCTACCTAGAAGGAACAAAGG
>NW_012151296.1:11828-13005 GCF_000956105.1 Propithecus coquereli | reverse complement strand
TTTTAACTGGTAGTATAGTTAATACTAGATTTAGATGTTCTCATAACTACTAGCTCTATGATGAAAATGCTAAGTGAAAAAGGAAGTGTTCAACAGGCTGATGGCACTCAGGAAATCTTGGAATCATTTCTTGAATAATTGACTTGGTTGCAAAATTATATTTTTGTAAAATGTCCTAACTAATAATTAAATGAAGGTGGGTGTTTAGATGACTCTAAAAAACAAATAGAGACATGCACCAGATGGTAACATGCAGAAATTTGTAACTACATAAAATATAATTTTACATTATTAAATAAAATATACTCTAGTGTCTCAATACAATGTAAATCCCCATGTCTGACCTCAATAAAAACAGAATTCTGCTTTAGAATATGTCTCCTTTGTTGGAATCCACACAATTGAAGGAGTTTGTTTTTGGTTTTGTTTTTTCTTTGTTCTATTCATTAAAACAACATAATGTATAGATCACCTGCACTTAATTTATAGTTAGTACTTGGTAAACAGAAGTTTTAGTTAATATTCTTTCTGTCTGCATGAAAGCACCATAGATTTCAGTTTGTGAGGTAAAGCATTCTCTTATATTGTATGATACCTTCTACCCTGAACATTATTTCACCAAGATTTATACAGAAAGTGAAACCCTTCTAGAACTTAAGCACTTTTATCTTCAAGCTGACAGTGCACTGAAAATGTTTACTGCTTTTTAAGGGCTACCATTTATTTAAGTTATAACTAATACCTACCATGAATTTTTAATCTAAAAATGTGGAAATAGAAGCTAACCAAATATAGCAGTTAAAGAAAAAAGTAATATAAAAATTTAAGGACAAATATGAAGCGCTAAAATTTTCTAGGATTTAGAACTTTAGCTAGAAGAATTTATTACTGATTTCTTTTAAGGTCATCAAGATTTATCAGGTACTGTCACAGGAAAGTAAGATGGAAAATGGCAAATTTTTCTAATATGATTGTTTTGACAGTTTTTAAAATTAACATTATTTTATTGACATAACCAAGTTACATTAAAATGACACTAAAACTAGTGAGATATGATAGAGATGTATACATCTGACTCATTTGATAATAGGTACCAATTCACTTAGGTTATGGAATAATTGAGATACTTACATAGCTATTCCTGATTTCAGTAGTTAGCATTGTTATGGAAACTCTT
>NW_012151296.1:1434-2973 GCF_000956105.1 Propithecus coquereli | reverse complement strand
TTTTATAGTTTTAAAATTTATTAGAAATCAGTCATAATGATTTGTAACATTTTCCTAATGTGCAGAGTCCAATTTGGCAGTTATTTGTTGTTAGAGCATTTTAGATCTGGGAGGAACCTACGGCTAAAGTCTAGTCTAACTTTATTATTTACGAATAAGGAAACTGAGGAAACAAAGTGCCAATATTCTTGGTAGATAAAGGACTAAAGCCCAGGTTAACTAATGAATACTCAGATTTTCATATCAGTGTGCTGTGCTGTCTTCTAAAATTTATTGTTAAATATCACAGGAATTTTATATTCAAATTAAAGCCACGTAAAAAATATTTTAAATGACAGAAAGATTGGTTTTAATTCAATTACTAGAAACAGTTTCACAGTGGAATCCTATTGAATTCAAGACATTTTATTTTGAAGAGAATGTGCTTGCTAATAGAAATATATAAGGAGGGTTTAACATAGTTGAAATAATACCTTGTAACAAACATATGGAATGATAAAATAACCCATTTGATTTTCTAGGAATGATAGATCATGTAAAGATCCTAAATCATGCCTTTCTCCTATCACTTCAATAATGCTAGATACTATTGCTTCCTTTTTAGAATCAACATATACTAGGTTCTCTGTCTAAAACTTTTGGGTAACTCATGATCATTAGGAGATGCACTTGGCTTGTCCTCCTAATCAGTCTTTGTAATTTCACTAAATTTTCTAGAATAAATTTTCTTGACTTGCAATGCTATGGAAATAGCATAAACTATAAAGGGGAATTAATTAGATTAGGATAATAGTTGATAATAAGATTTTCTTTATCTGTCGTATTCAGAATACAGTTTTTTGGGTATGTGCTTCACATCATACTAAATATTTATTTCATGTATGTTTGAAGTCACTTTGTTATTTCAGAAGTAAGCTTTTTTTCCCAAATGGTTAATTCTTAAAATATAAACTTATTTTACTGTAATATGGACTATTGATGATTCCAGTCCATTGACTCAGTGGATATTTGAAGAAGATTTATTTTATATTGTAGGTGAAACAGTCTTCTGTGTTCTTTTGTTCTTTTTCTATTTTAATTTTATTTACCTGCCTTGTGTTGGATAGATAAATCAACCTATGCCCAGAGGTAGTTCTAAAGAACTTGAACTTTACATTTTGAGGACCAGCCTCTCTCTCAAGCCTGTCATTGCTCTTAGCTTCAGTGAATCAAAAGTCATGTTTTAAAGGTGGCATTTTTGACAAATTTCCCCAATTTTATGTAACAATTGCAGTTTAATTCATAAGTTAAGATAAATATTAAACCAGTATAAAAGGTGAGATTAGATGAAGGCATCTATTAACAGTGATATGAAAAATTTAAACAGTGATCATGTTTAATACCAATTTTATTAGCCTGAAAATATCTAAAGTGAACTTTAGAATTGAACCAAAAGTATGTTCTGACTTCATCCAGTTAAACTTTTAGGCTAGTGTAGAATATACTCACAAAAGATATCAAAATATCTTGTTTATAATGATACTTGTTTATAATGGTTGA
>NW_012151296.1:804-1384 GCF_000956105.1 Propithecus coquereli | reverse complement strand
TAATTATTTTTCTCTCTTCTAAACTATCATTTAACAGTGAGTTGTGAGTTCGGAGGTCTATGAATGGCAGTAAAAATGTTTTTATAAAAAATTTTGCTCTTTTATATCTGGAAGGGGAGAACTTGTTTTCTAAAATCATACATAGGCGAACTGTTAATCTTGAGAGAAACATCAGTAACTGAATTTAAAATTTGTGGTGCAGATTTACTATAGAATTTATTAAAATACATTCTTCTCAAAAATAGTACATTTGACCATGCTAGATCATGATTAGTTAACAAGAGAGAAAGTTGACATTTATATATTGCCATAGAAAAGGTATACGTAATTGGGGAAAATATCATAGAACTTGAATTGAGTGAACCTTTTTTTAAAAAATACATTTCCAAAAGTATGCTTTCGATATAGGAAAAGTCCGTTAGATTTACATCATAATTGTAACCTCAAGCTTTGAAATTAGGCCAAAGAATGGAAAAACAGAAATAAAAAAAAAACCAGAAAGCAAAGTTAGAACATTTACCTTTAGTGCTATCCATAACTTTTAAAGACACGTGTGTCTCCCTAGTCAAAGATTTTAGTA
>NW_012151296.1:0-754 GCF_000956105.1 Propithecus coquereli | reverse complement strand
GGTGCAGATTTACTATAGAATTTATTAAAATACATTCTTCTCAAAAATAGTACATTTGACCATATTGAGGAATTACAGGATCCTTAATAGTTAATAAATTTTAATTTTTTTGTTGAACTTTACCTTTTAAAATGATATTTTCAGCTTTTTTATGCTAAGCATCTGCAAAATGTTTGGCAAAAAAAAAGATATTTATGAACAATGTTTTTAACTATTATTTAAGAATTTTTTGACCTGTTTAGCAACAGATTTCACTAATTAGATAGTAATTGAGGAGTTAATACAATGTTAATTAGTTATCTGTGTTTTATTGTGTAATTTTAAATTGAGAGAAGGAAGCAAAGTTAAGCATTTTATGTGATTTCATCCTATTTAGTTATAATGATTAATATTTAAAACACTCCAAAAGATTAAGAACAAAAATTTAAATTTGAAATACGTATTTTAAAAAACTAACCAAATGTGTAGGAGATGCTTCAGTAGTTTCACAATCAAGGAGATATATTTAATATAACATTTTTTTGAAAAAGATACAAGCTCTAATTAATCATACTTTGTATATTTTAAATAATGAGATATTAGACAATTCTGAAATTCAGCACATAGATTGTATTATGGTATTGTTTGATGTCAGCATAATTTATGCTAATACATTATGTAAGCAAAGAACTTAATTTTTAATGGCTTATTAAATAAATATAGTTGACATTCAATTTTAATTTTGTATTAACTTTGAAATTTCATCTTTAAATGC
>NW_012151295.1:8358-9645 GCF_000956105.1 Propithecus coquereli | reverse complement strand
GTCTCATTCTCTACTGTAACCCTCTTGCCTAGCAAAATGTCTGGTACATAGAGAGGCTTAAAAGTATTTGTTGTTTCAAAGAATCTGTCAAAACTCTAACAGGAACTTAAAGCTCCAAACAGAGACATGCATTCTAGGAATCTGTGAGGTACTGGAAATCAAAACAAAACACGACAAAAAAAAAACTGGCAGAAAGAAATGGGGTAGACTTGGGGTGCTAGACAGGAATTCCTGAAGTTGGTATGTTATTAATACAATGCCCACGCACCCCCTGGGAACATCAAGTAGCTCATTCTCTAAGCTTATCACTTCACAGAAAGTACTTACTCAATAAATGTCAACACACCACTGATTGTATATACGATTTTCCAGGCATGTTTTTATAGCTTTGCTACATATATAAGTATGCAAAACAAGATATTACTTTGGGATAGGGAAGTAAGAGATATGAATGTTTAAGGACTTTAGCAATTCTCCACTGTTTTCTCTTTGAAAAAAAAAAATCTCTTGAATAACAATGTAAAATACTAGCATCTGTTAAATGTCTGGTACACATTCTCTATATAAAAATTTTGCATAATTCAAATTTTAAAAACTAATTGATGACAGGTAAACTAGAAGTAAAGGATGACCCTCCTACTAGCTATGTAACCAGCATGCAAACTCTTATTGCAGTGGCCTCATCTGCAAAATGGAGACAACAGCAGCTCTGACTCAGTGAGGCCATGGGAAGGACAGAAACACTGAATGGACAAAAAGCACAAAAGGCTCCAGCCTAGACATGCACAGAGCTGAAGGAATATACCTGTTGCTGGCCATACTGTTTTTACTTAGATCTCACTAGTAGTGTTTGCTTCCTTCTGACAGACTTGCTGAGAATCCAAACCTGCCAGACCTTGAGACATTTCTTTAATTACCTGTTTTATTTGTGTTCTTAGGGCAAGTCTCCTCAAGGTGGTTTAGAAGCAGCCACATGAAAAATAAGAAGTTTCCAAAACATCTTTCAGAAAGCCAGATTAGTATTCTCCATTCAGAACTAACGTTTTATACACTGCTCGAATTAAGACTTGTAGAGAGCCGGCTCATTAGGAAAGAACTGAGACGCCAACGCTTTGGTGAGCTAATGATGCACCAGAGTTGGGATGTGAAAGACACCCAGTGTCCTGAGGCTTCCAGAGACACTCCTGGAGGGAGGTCACTGCTCCAGGGATGACTTTAAACGATGATGCACCCCTCACTAGCACAGAAGACTGACAATATTCAAGTTGCCTCAACACAGCGACTCAA
>NW_012151295.1:5746-8308 GCF_000956105.1 Propithecus coquereli | reverse complement strand
GCAAAACAAGATATTACTTTGGGATAGGGAAGTAAGAGATA
Source organism: Propithecus coquereli (assembly GCF_000956105.1). NCBI lineage: Eukaryota > Metazoa > Chordata > Mammalia > Primates > Indriidae > Propithecus > Propithecus coquereli. The sequence continues at coordinate 8,267 of NW_012151295.1, read as the reverse complement.
TGAATGTTTAAGGACTTTAGCAATTCTCCACTGTTTTCTCTTTGAAAAAAAAAATCTCTTGAATAACAATGCAAAATACTAGCATCTGTTAAATGTCTGGTATACATTCTCTATATAAAAATTTTGCATAATTCAAATTTTAAAAAATAATTGATGACAGGTAAACTAGAAGTAAAGGATGACCCTCCTACTAGCTATGTAACCAGCATGCAAACTCTTACTGCAGTGGCCTCATCTGCAAAATGGAGACAACAGCAGCTCTGGCTCAGTGAGGCCATGGGAAGGACAGAAACACTGAATGGACAAAAAGCACAAAAGGCTCCAGCCTAGACATGCACAGAGCTGAAGGACTATACCTGTTGCTGGCCATACTGTTTTTACTAAGATCTCACTAGTAGTGTTTGCTTCCTTCTGACAGACTTGCTGAGAATCCAAACCTGCCAGACCTTGAGACATTTCTTTAATTACCCTGTTTTATTTGTGTTCTTAGGGCAAGTCTCCTCAAGGTGGTTTAGAAGCAGCCACATGAAAAATAAGAAATTTCCAAAACATCTTTCAGAAAGCCAGATTAGTATTCTCCATTCAGAACTAACGTTTTATACACTGCTCGAATTAAGACTTGTAGAGAGCCAGCTCATTAGGAAAGAACTGAGACGCCAACGCTTTGGTAAGCTAATGATGCACCAGAGTTGGGGTGTGAAAGACACCCAGTGTCCTGAGGCTTCCAGAGACACTCCTGGAGGCAGGTCACTGCTCCAGGGATGACTTTAAACGATGATGCACCCCTCACTAGCACAGAAGACTGACAATATTCAAGTTGCCTCAACACAGCGACTCAATATGTTTTTAGCAGACTTAGATCACCAGTTGGCTGGGATGTGCAGAAAGGACAGTCCTTTCATACTTTGCTGGTGGGAACAGTACAAAGTGACGTAGCATTTTGGGAAAACAAAGTATCTATTAAAAATAAAAATACCTTTTAATACTATGATGGTCAATTTTACGTAGCAACTTGACTGGGTCACCGGGTGCCCAGGTATTTGGCCAAACATTATCCTGGGTTTGTCTGTGAGAGTGTTTTTGGAGGAGATTAACATATGAATTGATAGACCATTAAAGCAGATTGTCCTCCCTAACATGGGTTGTGGGTTGGCCTTACCAATCACTTAAAAGCCTGAATAGAACAAAAGGCTGACCTTCCCCCTAAAAGGATGTTGTTTTTTTCCTGCCTTCAGACTGAAATTGAAAAATCAGCTCTTCTTGGTTCTTGAGCCTGGAGGCCTTGAACTTGAACTACACCGTTGGTTCTCCTGGGTCTCCAGCTTGCTGACTATAGATCCTGTCACCCTCCATAATCGCATGAGCCAGTGTGTTATAATAAATCTTTCTATCTCTATATACATCCCATTGGTTCTACTTCTCTGGAGAAGACAAAATAATAGACATACTAACTAAACTTCTGTGTATTTACTCATAGATAAAAATGCACATGGGCATGAAAATGCATGTACTAAGTTTTATTTTTTTCACTGCAGCATTATTTAAAATAGCATACAACTATGAACAGCTACGTGCTCTATAAACTACGGAATACTATGCAGCAGTTCTACATGATGAAATACTATGCAGCAGCTGACAATGATGAAGACACTATCTCTGGAGTGACCTGTATAGATTTCCAAGAGATATTAAGCAGAAAAAAAAAAATGGGCTAACAATATAATACCACTGGTATAACATGAAAGTTAGGTCCGTCCCCATGTGTAAATACATAGTAAATGCACAAAATTCACAACAGTTATCTCAGAGAGGGGACAGGAATTAGAAGGGATGGTCAAGTGTGTTTCTGTATTATTTTTTTGAAATTGAAATTCAATGTATTTACATTTTTTGACTAAAAATAACAAAAATATTAAATACTAGCACAGTAAGATGAAAATCAAAGAAAGAAAATGAGTTAATGTAGTTTCTACACTCATTCTCCAAAGCAAGAAATCAGGGTCTTAGCTTTATAGATACTATAAAGATATATAATTTTATAGATATCGTATCACTATATATGTTCCAATTATTAGTAAGAGAAGTAGGTCAGGGCCTTGATTTAAATTGAAGATGCAGCTCACACTGGGCACTCACTCAGTAGGACAGCTCCCAGCTGCATCCTGTGTATTCTTCCAGGTGTGTTTAACAGGGTGTGTGTGGTTTTTTGTTTGTTTGTTTGTTTGTTTTAAAGACAAGCAGCCCCCAATTCTAAAAGCTCTCTTTAAGTCTTAGTGCCCAAGGCATCTCAGTGTGTTGATAGATTGTAAACACTTAGTCTGTTCTGCATTAGCAGGGATCACCTTCCTCACATTCAATCAGCCATCTCTCTCCAGATTTGGGGTGGAGGGACCCTTTGGGGGCTGGCTCTTTTCCAACATAACTGTCTCTCAGGGCTCATGCAAATAAAACAATAGCAAACAAGTAACAGAATGAGGGGTACAACATCTTGGGAATGGGAATATGCTTGTGTATTCCTACA
>NW_012151295.1:1903-2311 GCF_000956105.1 Propithecus coquereli | reverse complement strand
GAAATTGCTATTTACGGCTTCATTCCTAGAAGACTAAAACTAGAAAGAACTCAAAGGTGTAGCAATAGGAAAGTGGGTAAACTGCTGATAATTCATGTCATCAATGAGAACTAAAGAACGAGTACTTCGCAACATCATGTGTGGATCTCATAGGCTTTATGTTGAACAAAAGAAGCCAGACAAAAAAGAGAACATAGGGAGTGATCCATTTATTGGAAGTTCTACAGGCAAAACTATACATAACGAGTGAAATCACAGTAGTGGTTACCTGGCAGGGGACGGGGAGAAACGATCGATGTGGGTGTTACGCTAGAAATGTTCGGTCTTGATCTGGAAGGTGGCCATCCAGGTGAAAGTAGAAACACTCCTATATAAACGTATCCAGCCACATACTTAAGATTTCTGCAC
>NW_012151295.1:0-690 GCF_000956105.1 Propithecus coquereli | reverse complement strand
TTATTTTAAAGGAATTAGTTTGTTAATTTCTCAGTTTCAATTTTTAAAACAGAAACTATCAACAGACATGAGCCACATAAGCAAAAGCTCTTTTGGGTCTTCCTCGATAATTTTTAAGAAGGTAAAGAAGATCTGAGATTAAAAGGTGTGAGAACCACGACCATGTAGGGATCAGCAAACTATGTCCCACTGGCCAAATCTAACCTGCCAGGTTTTATAAGTAAAGTTATATTGACACACAGAGACATTTGTTCATATACTGTCTACAGGCCAAATCCAGGCTGCCTGTTCATGTAAATAAAGTTTTATTGGAACACAGGCACACTCATTCATTTACACAGTGTCTATGACTGCTTTTCTCCTATGAGCGCAGAGCTGAGTAGTTGCAATAAGACTGTATGACCTGCAAAGCCCAAAACATTTACTATCTTGGCCCTTTACAGAAAATGATAATGACAATGAACAGTCTTAACTGACCGTCTCCCATGAGCCAGACACTGTGTCGTGGTGATTTTACAAGGATCAAATTATAGGGGAAAAGAAATATCTTTCCTTCCCACGTTAGGTTCATGGTTGAAGACCCTATAACAAGAGACAGATTAACAAGAAAAGGTGCAAACCCTAGATGCCATCCTATGCCTTCCATTTTACAAATGAGCAAACTAAAAAGAAGCTAAGGGCCTTCCCAAG
>NW_012151294.1:21098-24579 GCF_000956105.1 Propithecus coquereli | reverse complement strand
AAGACCAAGCAATTGGGAAAGAGGAGAAATTACCTGTATGTTCTCATTCCCTGACCTTTTGGGAAATTCACTCCTATTTGCTTTCTTCTTCATTAAATGGCAGAAACATTCGTCTAGTAAAGCAATTAATGGGATGCTAACTATATTAAAGCCACATTTTCTGTCTCTATGCAGTCAAAACAGCAGGACAAAAGAATCTTTGAAAGAATGACTAGGGGTTTTTTATGGCAATCAGATGGGGGTGAGGGAAGAGACCACGTTCTGGGCTTTAGGTACTTTTCTCCTACTCCTTGGGGACCACAGGGGTTCCTATGTTTGAGGTTCAGGGATGGGGTTGGCTAGGGGTTTCCTTGCCATGGCTCTCATCCCAGTCCAAATTTAGGGCTCTGTATGGCCCTTTCTACCTGACACAGGGCCAACACCAACAGAGGTTGAAGTGACTGCTCACTTGAATAATAAAACCATAGATTGGGTTATATTTTCTAGTTCACAAAATGTTTTTAGTAACATAATTTCATTTAATCATGTTAACTTTGCTCTGAGACAAGTTGTCTCCATTCTAAAGGTGAGGAAGCAGATTAAGAAAGGTGAAATGGTTTTCTAGAGACAAGTGGCAGGGTCAGGGCCTATATCATCCAACTCCAAGACCAGCGCCCATTCCTTTGGGCCATGGTATGTGTTAGAAGGTATGCTCTGTCCACTATGGCAGGTTAGGTGGTTGGAGAGAACAAGGTTTTACCTGTGTCCTCACTGAAGGCTGTGATGGAGGACACGACACAGCCCTATGTGTTTCTATGAAAGGCTTATTTGCCAAGATGGGAGACCAATACTTCCTGGAAGAAAATGTATATTGTGTTTTCTTCCATGATTCCTGATTCTTTGCTTACTGAAGTGTGTAGCTTCTCATCGATTGTGGTAATGAAAGAAACTCTTTTATTGCATCTATTAACACAGCCTTTCTACAGTTTTCTTCAATGACACTGATTATTTCTCATTATGAATTTCTTCTTTTCTGAGCCTTTTCCTTGAGAAGCTTTTGCAATTTCATCTCCAATTATTATATTATTGTAATAAGTAGCTCTCCAGTGGCACAATGGAGTGGATGGGGATTGTGCCATTTAGACCCCTTACATAAAGCATCCTCTAATTTTTGTTTGGGATGAAAGAGCTGGTTGCTGATTGGAGTTGGATGAACTGCATAAGTATCCTAGATCCTTAATTATGGTGAAATAACACTGCAATTATTTCCCAGTTTTAGAATCCTCTCTCTCTTTCACTTTCTACTTTCAGCCTGCCACTAAGCATTTCTTCCTTTGCAACTTTTCTTAGCTTTCCTGCTTCCTTTTGATGCCTGCCCTCATCTCATGGCCATCTCAATCGATGGCCATCTTAGATCTGCAGTACATCATCTGCCTTCTCTCTGGCTTCTCTGTTTCTTCTCTTTATTCTGATGCATCCTACACATAGCAGAATGAATATTTTCTTCAACTATTATTTGGATCAGGCTACTCCCATTCTAAGAATCCCAGAATAACTCTTGATTACCTCAGGAATAAAACTAAACCTGCTAATCATATACTCTCAGCTTCTTAGCCTGTAACTTCCTCTACTTCATGGCCCCCTTGCTTGCCCCATTGCACTTGGCCATCCTACTCCAGCTCCATAAGCCCATCAACGCTTCCTGCCAATGAACTGAAGAGAGAGCCTTTGAACATCCCACCTCTCCTGTTCAGAATGCCTCCCCTCTTCATCTGACCAGGAAAATAATTGGTTTAACTTTGTTTAACTCAGTATTTCTCAAATTTATCTTACCATGGCTCACTTTTGCTCACAAGGTAGCTATTGAAACTGTACTGGATAGCTTCTGTCTTCTCTTTGCCCTACCCTCAACCTGCTTCCATTCTGCTCTGTGCCTCGTGAGGGAGGCAGACCAGTATGGACTACATCCATAGGTCCCCCTTGACCTCTGTCATGGTTAGTTTTATGTGTCAACTTGGCTAGCTGTATTATCCAGTTACTTAACGAAACACTAATCTAGATGTTACTGCGAACGTATTTTGTAGAATCAATACACTTGAAGTAAAGCAGATTGCCCTCCATCATGTGGGTGGACGACATTCGATTATTTGAAAGTCTTAAGAGCAAAAACTGACATTTCCTGAAAAAAATTCCAGTTCAAGAAGGCAACATCAACTTCTGCCTGAGTTTTCAGACTGCTGCCCTGTCCTGTGGATTTTGGACTTGCCAGCTCCTCCCCCGTCCCCACCAAACCACATGAGCCAATCCTTTAAAATCTCTCTTCTTCTTCCCTTCCCCCATCTCCCTGCCTTTCTTTCTCTAAATATTGGTTTCATTTCTCTGGAGAACCCTGAATGATACACTCTTTAACTTCTGGGTTAGCCTGGCCAGTGGGGTCCAATTTTATGATCAGAAGGAGGAAGGAGGAAGAAGTTAGCGTATCACACTCTGCTGGGTCACTTATGATTGGCTGCCTCTGTGGACAGAAGTCATGGTTCCTATCTGGAGCTGTCTCCCTAGCATGCTTTCCTTCTTGGTTCTGGGTTCAGTAAACCACCCCATCCTCTTTTCCCTTCAGGCCCAGGGATGATAACAGCTCCCTGCTGGTATAAGACCTGGGGTACTGCGCTATCTCTTGTGGTTTCCCTACACTCTGCCCACATCTTTGTAAATAGCCCATTAATAAACTTTCCTCAAATTGTCCAGTTCAAATATACTGTTTCCTGACGTGACTTTGACCGATACAATATCTCGTAGAATCAGTGTTCCAAGGAAACTGTGCTTCAACTTCAACCTTTCTCTTATTAGGATAGCAGAATTATAGGGTTCACTGTTTCCCCAAACAGCCCGGGGGAAGTCAGGACAGACTTCATAGAAAAAGGGACTCTGGGTTAGGAGTTGAATCAGGGCTAGGTTTAGTTCCGCTAAAGAGAAGGTGGGCATGGCAACAGAGAGTGACAACTAACATTTATGGACGTGGCAGTTATAAACTGCTTCTGCACATTTTACTTCATTCGATCCTCTCAACAATCCTGTGAGGTGGGCAATTATCCTTGTGTCACAGATAATCAAAAAGATGAGCAAATGAGCAGGGCGTGTTCAGGGATGCAGGAGAAATTGGTCTAATTAAAGTGGAGAGTTCTTGATGAGAAGTAGGGAAGAGTAAAGGTTTTCATAGGTCAGGCAGGGCCGAATAATGTGTGATCCTGAGGGTGGAGGCGAGCAGTTTCATATGATGCAAGAAGCTGCAGAGAGCTTTTGAAGGATTATTTCAAAAAAATTTAAATTGACTGTACAAATAACACATGTTCATGGTAGAATATTTCAGAAAGTAAAATATAAAGAAGAAAATAAACATCATCCATAATGCCAGTACCCACAGATGACGGCCCCACAGCATTTTGGTCTATAAATACACGTTTAGCTATTCTGATGTATAGATGAGATGAGATCATACTACAGA
>NW_012151294.1:18470-18968 GCF_000956105.1 Propithecus coquereli | reverse complement strand
TTTCCTTCTTGGTTCTGGGTTCAGTAAACCACCCCATCCTCTTTTCCCTTCAGGCCCAGGGATGATAACAGCTCCCTGCTGGTATAAGACCTGGGATACTGCGCTATCTCTTGTGGTTTCCCTACACTCTGCCCACATCTTTGTAAATAGCCCATTAATGAACTTTCCTCAAATTGTCCAATTCAAATATACTGTTTCCTGATGTGACTTTGACCGATACAATATCTTGTAGAATCAGTGTTCCAAGGAAACTATGCTTCAACTTCAACCTTTCTCTTATTAGGATAGCAGAATTATAGGGTTCACTGTTTCCCCAAACAGCCTGGGGGAAGTCAGGACAGACTTCATAGAAAAAGGGACTCTGGGTTAGGAGTTGAATCAGGGCTAGGTTTAGTTCTGCTGGAGAGAAGGTGGGCATGGCAACAGAGAGTGACAACTAACATTTATGGACGTGGCAGTTATAAACTGCTTCTGCACATTTTACTTCATTCGATCCTC
>NW_012151294.1:5922-7075 GCF_000956105.1 Propithecus coquereli | reverse complement strand
AATGGCATATATTCATATGTTTTTTACTAAATAGATTGAAATTGATAAAGTCTACAATTTTGCAGCATTGAAATTTGGTGACACATTCAAAAGAATCATAAAAGAGACAACTTTTGTATGAATTTTGTCATGTAAAAGTGTTAAAGAGAGATACTTGGAGGCAAAATGATACTACATGTAAAAAATTATTTGGGCTTGAATACTTACACATTTTAATATCCACAAAAATTGAGATGAGAATGTTCCCCATTTAGCAGAATTTGCTCAAAATCTATAGAGTAAATTCTCAATTGAAAATATCATGGTTTAGAGATAGTTGATTGATGTGTCAACATTTTAAAATCATCAACCACAAAAATGCAACTTTAAAGAAAATTGCAGCCAATTTTGTGAAAAAATAATTTAAAACAATAAAACCACGTTAAAATATATTTTTTAGATAAACACCAGTGACGCAGAGAAGTAGAGAGAAATACAGCTAAAAATCTAATAAAATGTGCAAATCCACTTGACCTTTGAACAACTTGGAGGTTAGGGGTATCAACCCCTCAAGCAGTTGAAAATCTGTGTATAACTTTCTACTCTCTAAAACTTAACTACTAATAACCTACTGTTGAGCAGCAGCCTTACTGATAACATAAACAGTCGATTAACACATATGTTGTATATGTATCACATACTGTATTCTTACAATAAAGTAAGGTAGGGAAAAGAAAATGTTATTAAGAAAATCATAAGGAAGAAAAAATATATTTGCTATTCATTAAGTGGAAATGGATCATCGTAAAGGTCTTCATTCTCGTTGTCTTCACGCTGAGTAGGCTGAGGAGGAGGAGGAAGAGGAGGGGTTGCTTTTGCTGTCTCAGGGGTGGCAGAGGTGGAAAGGTGGGGGAGGTGGGAGCAGGGGTGGGCAAGAGAGGCAGACTCGTGTGGTGTAACTTTATGCAAATAATGTACATTGTAATTTCTGTCTGACTAAAAATGATTCTATATGGTAACAATCCTTCTTCTAACCATTTGCTTTAGTTCACTGTCCATATTGGAGAAGGGTCCACATTATAAAAGAATTCAAAAGCAGTTTTGAATAATTGGAACCCTTCTGCCAGATTTCCTGACGTCAATTTGTTTCCCAGCACTGCTGCTTCTATGTCTT
>NW_012151294.1:0-341 GCF_000956105.1 Propithecus coquereli | reverse complement strand
TAAAAAAGTAAAAAGAAACAAGTAAAATTAATTTTAATAATTTATGTAGCCCAATATATCCAGAATATGATCATTTTCATGTGTAATCAATGTAACACAATTGTTGAGATGATAAGGAAAACCCCCATCTGTTACTTGGCACATCAGCCACCTGAGACCCCCACCCCTCCCGGAAGATTCCCATCAGCATAATACTAGCCTATTACCTGGCCCATCAACTAATCTATTACCCGGCATATCAACATAACACTAAGTCTATTATCTGACATATCAACTAACCTATTACCTGGCGGGCATTAACCACCTGACACCCTACCCCCCCAGACCACCACAACTTAATA
>NW_012151293.1:8403-8661 GCF_000956105.1 Propithecus coquereli | reverse complement strand
TTGGATTAACTTTTAGAAAGTTGTAATTGTTTTTGAGTTGAAATTGGGTTAACTTTTAAATCAGGAATTTATTGTGCAGCTTAGATGAGATTTTTTTTAAATCATGGCAGTAATAATTATGGTTCATTTGATGTGTATTTAAAATATTATTGATATGTATGCATTTGAGAATCTTATTTAGTTCAAGTTGTTAAGATATTTTTCTACTTAAGGGACCACATCCTTATAATTCTGAAATAGTTATAATATTGAGAACAT
>NW_012151293.1:5719-6563 GCF_000956105.1 Propithecus coquereli | reverse complement strand
AGAACTGGTGCTTATCCTGCAGAAATTATTCCACAACATCGAGAAGGAAGGAATCCTCCCCAACACATTTTATGAAGCCAACATCACCCTGATGCCAAAACCAGGAAAGGACGCAACAAAAAAAGAAAACTACGGACGGATATCCATTATGAATATAGGTTAAAATTTCAAATTACTACTGGGGTACAAGTATTTTTGGTTACATGGTTCACTTTTATAATGCTTGAGTAATGGTGATAAGTGTGTCTGTCACCAGATAGTGTTCATTGTACCCATTAGGTAGATTTTTGCCCATTCCCTCCTTCCCCTCCCCCTGCTTGATTTTCGTTAAGTTTTATTTCCCTCTATGCACATGTGTGCTCATCGGATAGTTCCAATTTAATAGTGAGTACATGCGGTGTTTGTTTTTCCATTTTTTAGGTACTTCACTTAGGATAATGATCTCCAGTTCCATCCAAATTGTTGTAAAAGGCATTAAGTCATCCTTCTTCATAGCTGAGTAGTATTCCATGGTATACATATACCACATTTTGTTAATCTACTCATGAATTGATGGGCACTTTGGTTGATTCCACATCTTTGCAATTGTGAATCTAATCTGTTGTAGATTATTTGATACTTTTAAAATTAGATCCAACATAAATAAAATTATCCTGTAAAACTACTATAAAAGTTTTCAATCACTTGCTTTCAATTTTTATATTTATTTAATCATAGATCAATAACAAACCATTCTCACACATACTTTGAATAACACTAATGTCGAATATGCTTGAGTTGTCCTCCAGCCTTCACTTCTAGCAAGGATTGTGAGAAAATTTATATCAAGATAAATTTTAAATTC
>NW_012151293.1:3210-3485 GCF_000956105.1 Propithecus coquereli | reverse complement strand
AGGAAAAAAGTTTCACACAATAATTTTTTAGCATATCTTTATTTTCATCCTCTATCATTTTCCTTTACTTTTCTAACAATTTAAATCCAGAAAATTTTGATCAGTGGGGGTGGGAGTATGCTGCTGGTACAGCTTGATACCATATTTTACACCTATCTAAAATTTACACACTGTGCTAGATTATAATGCCCATGCCTTATTCATCATTGTTGTAACTCTATCTGCTTGAACAGTTGTAAGCACATCATAAGCATCTAGTCAGTATTTGTTAAGTG
>NW_012151293.1:0-635 GCF_000956105.1 Propithecus coquereli | reverse complement strand
TACAAACAGAACTTCATTTAGATTTTTTTCTAATTCTTCTTTAAATAACCATACTCTTTTAACTTTGTATTCTAATTTCTTTTGTATGCCTCCTACCATCTGTTGTGTGTCTTTCACTTAAGTGTCATTGCTTTGCCTAGCTAGCTAGTTATTTAATTGAAGGTAGTTATTTGGGGAAAAAAAAAATTGCAAAACTATTGCTAAAGGGAATCATGAAGACGAAGATTTGGAGGAGGTAAGGAGATAAATAGACCTATTAATCTACTCTTTCTCAGAAAGGATGCACTTGATTTTGTCAATGTATTTCTTAACTTTATGTATCATTTATATGATGCAATCATGTTTTAAGCACTTTACAGATATTAATTCATTCAATATGTACCACAATCCTAACAAGGTTAGTACTGATACTATCATTTCCACTTTTTAAATAAGAAAACGGAGGCACACAAAATTAAGGTACCTTGGCCAATATGTCAGAGCTGAAGATTTCAACACAGCCAGTCTGGCTCCAAATCCATATTCTTAAACACTCTGCTTTGATTCATCCTTGGGAAGTTGAATTTTTCATAAGAAAGTGACGTTTACAGCTTACCAGCTTCCTTTATCCACTCAACATTGAGCTTCATTTCCAA
>NW_012151292.1:24098-24418 GCF_000956105.1 Propithecus coquereli | reverse complement strand
TAGAATTCAGATGATTCAGAAATCACATTAATAATTGTGTTAGTTATATGATCCTGGTGGAATTGTTAATGCTGGGATGGTTGTGATAAATGGAAGAGCTCATTTGCATGTCAGGCAAAGAGTTTAAGCATGTTGCAAATGATTTGGTATGTTATAGTAGCTGTATTTTGTAACTTTTTCATTACATAAAAAGATACATTTAGTATAATTCATGTTAATCATTTTATTACTGAAATAGCATTCTGGTAGAGATTTTCTACAGATTATAACTTCTGTTTGACCAATATATTTATCCAGAAGACTAAGGGAAATATAAGTTT
>NW_012151292.1:11034-12068 GCF_000956105.1 Propithecus coquereli | reverse complement strand
TTTTTTTTTTTTTTGAGAATGAAATATTTTCTCAGTATAGTGGATTCTTAAGCACGTTCTCCACATATGCATTGTGCTAGCTGGATGTCTTTTGGCATAATTACTACACGTTTGGCATGGGTAGCACACAGGTTGGTGTCTTCAAAAAGGCCAGTCAGATAGGCCTCACTTGCCTCCTGCAATGCACCAATAGCTGTATTCCAGAAGCGCAGATCTGTTTTGCAGTCCTGAGCAATTTCTCGCACCAGACGCTGGGAAGGAAGTTTGCGAATCAGAACTTCAGTGGACTTCTGGTAACGTCTAATTTCACGGAGCGCCACAGTACCGGGACTGTAGCGATGAGGTTTCTTCCCCCTTCCAGTAGAGGGCGCACTCTTGGGAGCGGCTTTCGTAGCCAGTTGCTTCCTGGGTGCTTTACCACAGGTGGCTTTGCGGCAGTCGGCGTTTTAACCGGCCATGGCATACAGGCCTCCGTATCCCCTTCTCCTTCTCCTTGCCGGGAGCTCGCGGAGCGAGAGGCAGCGCCGGCGTTAGAGTGATGGCGGCGTGGCAGCGGCTGCGAACACCACAGAGGTATTTTAAACGCCAAGTAGTTTCAGGTTCCTAGTGTCTTTGACCATTCGATTTGCTTGAAAACTAGTAAGCTTTTGATGTATTTTATTCCAGTCAATTCTGTTTCTGTAACTATACCCAAAGTTCTTTCCTCTGCACGCCAGCCTTTCTCTGCTTAATCCCTGCTACGCGGAGGCCGCCAGACATGCTGGAGAGGCTCTATCCTTAATACGGCCCTTGCCATGAGGGCTGAGTTTTAGTAGACCTTTGACTCTCGGAGACAACTTTTTTGGTCTTGTTTCCTATTATATGGAGCTAGAAGTAGTTGTCTTTAATATTCCTTCACGGCTTCATATTTACGGACTTTCTCCTTCCTATCATTTCTATTAACCTGCCAATTCTTGTCTCAGCTTATCTCTTTCTTGTAATGTTCTACTGAAAACAGCAATAGCATATGGGCCGGCGCGGTGGCTCACGCCTGT
>NW_012151292.1:454-980 GCF_000956105.1 Propithecus coquereli | reverse complement strand
AATTTTAGAATATGTTCTCTTCAACAATAAATTTAAAAAATGAGTTCTGACATCACTACAGATCTAAAGAATTTTACATACAGACCCACACAGACATACACACAAAGACACAGACATACATTAGATAAATTTTGTAGTTAGGAGGTAGGAGGAAGGCAGGCTGTGGTTCTCTAAAGACTTTCTTCAGTTTTTTAGTCATTTGTTTTCTTATTGATGCTGTTTAGGAGTTCCAGTAGAATGTTAAATACAAATGTTGATAGTGGACATATTTATTTTGCTCGGGGCTATAAAGGGAATATTTCTAATGTTCACCATTAAGCATGATATTTGCTGAAGGTATTGAGTAGATATATTTCTCAGGTTAAAGAAATTTTGGTATTTCTTGTTTGTTGACAGTTGAAAAACCTCAGAGTTGAAATTTATGTAAAATATTTCTGCACATATTGAAGTGGTTGTACAGTTTTTCACCTTTAATATGTTCATTAGGGAAATTAAAATAATAGTCTAAAGTTAAACTAACCATGCA
>NW_012151292.1:0-328 GCF_000956105.1 Propithecus coquereli | reverse complement strand
AATGAATAAATACTGAGCCTAATTCCTGGTTTGAAAGAAACTATTATGTATCAATTCAGTACTACCTAGGATAAGTGTAGAGTTATGCATTTCTTGAAAAAAGAATGTTTTTTGGGTCATGCAACCACATATGTGATTCTATTCTGTTCTATTCTAAATCTATTGAAAACTTTTTTTGTTCCTTGTATATGACACGATTTCTTTTGTTAGGCATTTTTCTTAGGTAGGCAAACAGAGAATGCAAAGTCCAGTTAAATTTTAGAATATGTTCTCTTCAACAATAAATTTAAAAAATGAGTTCTGACATCACTACAGATCTAAAGAATTT
>NW_012151291.1:15157-15427 GCF_000956105.1 Propithecus coquereli | reverse complement strand
AGTTTTGATTATTATTTAGTTTGCACAACTGCTGATTAATCCCTTGTAGTGTTTTATTTATGTTGTAATTCATTAGCAAAAAGAAAAATTGTAAGCTGCAGGAAGAGAGACAAATTGTCAATCATTGCATTGGCACATCTAAAAGATATTTAGAAATTCAAATAATCACTCCTGAAATAATTCTTGTTTTTAACAAAGGTATGCTAAGTAAATAAGTGAAGCTTGCCTTAGTATGTCCATGTGCTTCTTCAAATGAATCAATTTTCAAGT
>NW_012151291.1:9615-10291 GCF_000956105.1 Propithecus coquereli | reverse complement strand
GGAAAACTGCAGAAAATCAATAAAAAAGTAGAGTGTTTGCAAAGATCAATAAAACTGATCAATCTCTAGTCAAGCTAATCATACATACACACACAAAAAAGGGAAATGACACAAATGACCAATCTCATACAGGAAAAAAGAGAAATGATTACTGATCCCATAAACATTAATAGGTAATCCATGTGAAAAGTCAAAGGAAATTAAATAGGCAAATCCATTCTGAAAAAGATGAGTAAATATAGAGACTAACATATTTGGGGAACCAAATATCCAAGACTAGCTCAACTGCATCTGAAACACACATCTGAGGAGAGGTACAAATGGGATTGTTCCCCATCCCCCTTTTAAAAAGAGAATATGCAGTGGATTCCTAGTGATAGTGGAAAATAACACCACCAATTAATCAACAGCAGATCTACACTATAAGAAATGTTAAAGGAAATCCTTCAGGCAGAAGAAAAATAAGGTGAGATAGAAATATGAATCTACCTACAGGAAAAAGAGCACCATAAATAGTAAATACATGGGCAAACATATAAGATCTTTTTCTTATTCACTAAATTTCTTGAAATATATCGACCCCTAAACAAAAAAACTATATGCATGTTGGATTTACAACATATGTTTAAGTAAAATGTGTGATGGTAATAGCATAAAGCATGGAGGGAGAAATAGA
>NW_012151291.1:3335-7760 GCF_000956105.1 Propithecus coquereli | reverse complement strand
ATTTCAAAACCAGTCTATTCTATTCCCAAGTAACAATCTTCTTACCTTACACGCAGACAAAAGCAGATATTCCACAGACTCAACAACTAGCTAAAGAATAATGAATGTGAAAAATGTTTGGAAATTTAAGTACGTAGGCAGAAAAGCATGAGTTAAGCCCTCAAACTCCATGTGTGTATTTATTCCAACATTTTCTCATAATAGTTTTAGAGGCTAACTAGGAGTTCTAAGTATCTATACAGTGTATGTGTGTGTGTGTGTGTGTGTGTGTGTATACACACACTACATCACTACATATATACTGCGTGTGTATACGCACACACACAAACATACTAGCTGTTGTACCTACATTATGCATATTGTGTACCTCTCACTTCTCTGCCTCTTGGGATTAGAACGCATGATATTCTGAATGACTAAATGGTCAAAATTTGAGAGAGAAGGATGTTAAACAAAGGCCCGAAAAATGTGCAATAGAATATACTAAACCTGAATGATGGATTCCTGCAACTGTCATCAATTTGAATAAGATTCTATTTATATTAGCCTTGTAAATGCTTGAAAAAATTGAAAATACCTGTTGGTTTACAAGCTCTGTACTGGTCTCACCCTTGTTTTCTGCCTAGTTTCTCTGTGTCACATGCCCTGAAGAGGCAAATCGAAATCCTCATGGTGGTGCAACCAGGAAGAGAGATAAAGGCAACTTCATGTTTGCTTTGCTACATTGTGTGGGTTTCCTCCCTTCCCCCTATACCAGGGCTATTGTAGAATAAAATCGATCCGAATGGGTTTCACAAAATGATTATGTTTGTAAATGAACTTAGATATCACCTGGCCTAATGTGGCCATTTGGGAGAAGAGTAAATAAACTGAGGCACGCAAGGCTTAGACCATATTGAGTCAGGATTTGAAGCAAATCTTTGACAGAAAAATGTTTTCCATTCAACTGTCCAAGTGTAATTTAGTGCTATAGATACAGAAGGAAAGCTCATTGACATTGTGATACAAATAAAGAAACATGCACAGATGAAATAACGGTGAGACGTGATTTGTCTACGTCACTCTAGATTGCTCAGTGATCTTTTTTCCATCATGACCCTTAGAATTGAAGCAAGACCAATAGTGAACAAGTGTATTTGCAGCAACAGTGGGCAGATATTTGAATCAGGCAGTCTTAACGTAATCTATGGCATGTTTTTGCTCTATTTACAGCTCTCATGAAATCTCCTTTATTCATATTTCCAAACCTCCCATTTCTGGAATTCATATTTTATAAAATTCAACACAGATATATAGATACCAATACTTATGAAAGCAAATTTACATATGTGAGTAGAGAAAGAGAGAAGATAAAAAGGACTATGAAGATCTAGATTGGAAACACACATGGAAACACATACAGCTAGGAATAAATGATGATCCATTTCCATGACTTCAAAATTTAACCTCAGGCGTTCCCTAATGCTTTGTATAACTTGCGTGAGAGGCATCACCCAGTTCCCATCAAAACAGCAGGATTCTTGCTGTCTGCTTTCGGCAAAGGTACATTCTACAGGTCTGAGAATCGCATGCAGCTTTGCCTTTTCTTATTCACCTGCTACTCAGGGTAAACCTGGTAATTATTACCTGTGGCATTTAAAACTGTAGAAAGCTTCTCTGGTTCTTTTTTTTCCATTTCTCTTCCTGAAACCACACCCGCAAGTCGTGGATTTTACCATGATTAGAAGAAGGGGCACCATGAGACGATGTTTAATTCATGACTGAGGAGGTGCACGCTGAACAGACAGTGTGTGTTTGTTAAATAACGCTGTGAAACCAGACATTTTCCTGTTTCGTCCTGTTTTGAAATGTTCAAAAATGGTTTTTCCAGGCCTTTCCCATCCATTACTTTTAATAATGACTTTATTGGGATACCAATTATTTTCTTTGGGCTAGAGGAGAAGTGTTAAGCCATATTTCTCCCGTAATTTAAGAATTCTTTTTATGGATTTTAAGTATGCTATTTTGTATGTAGAGTAAAATTCAAAATGTTGGCATGGAGAGTTGAGAATGCTACATTTTGCTACAGGCCGAGATTTTTCTTCACCATTTGGTTCCCAAACAGAATTGGGAATTCTGCAATGTTGATCTCATTATGTTGAGAGATTTCCATTTCGAAAAGCTCACATTAATATGGCCAGATATGCTTTGGAGAAACAATAAGGTACCTAAGATATGAGGTGTGCCAACAGCCTGAGTTTTAACCTTCAAATTCTGGCTCGATCCTATACCAGTAGGTTCAAGAATCACTGTTCACATCTGACTTGTTCACACAGTCACATCTGCCAGGCGACACTTCCTTCTTCCACATCCACCGACTTAGACTATTTTAAATATAGTTTTCTGAAACAGTCCGGGAATCTCAAGGAAGTTTTAACTCAACTGGCTGCAGGAGGACTGTTGAATTGATAGAGTTGATGTCAGCTTGGCAGTATAAATTTGAGGACATGGAAAACCTTGCACAAACCCCAACGTGCTTTCACATCTATTCTCTGGTGCCATTACAGTAGGGGTTGGTTAAGCCATTTATTTTGTTTAAAAACCTGTTGAATTCAAACAAGACATCTCATGGGGTATTTTGTATTGAAAAATGTTTGCATTTGGGTAAAAAGGAGTGAAATGTCTTTTGTAAAGAAACTGTTTTGAGATGAGAGAGGAAAGGTGGGGTGAGAAGGGATGATGAAAGATGGGAGAAAACACAGGACAGGGGGAGAGAAGATGAGAAAGATCAGAGAAGAGGGATGTGGGAGAAAGAGGAGAGAGTGGATGGGGTAAGGAGGGAGAGAAGCTGGAGAAGAACAGAGGGAAGAGTGAGGAAAACAGAGAAAGGCAAGAGGATGAAGGAAGAGGGAAGGCAGGTGTGACCTGCCAGTATAGAATAAAAATGCTCAGTTTTTGGCATCTGCAGATGGTTACAGAAAAGCTTTAGCTCAGGCATGACAGGCCACCATAACAGCCCCCATTTTAAATAAGCAGCAAGACATTGTCACAGGGACAGGAAGGTCAACTCCTCAGGAGCAAAAATTTTAAAGACTGGTTTCTCTCTGCATAAATGTTTCCCAAAGTTACCTTCTCATTATTTCTTCCAGGTGAGTAGTTCAAAGAGGCCGTATTAGGAATTATATAAGTTTGCTTTGGCTACCATAACAAAATACCACAGACTGGTATTATAACAACAGAAATTTATGTTCTCACAATTCCGGAGGCTGGAAGTCCAATATTAAGGGACCAGTAGGGTTGGTTTTCTCTGAGGGCCATATGGGAAGGGTCTGTGTCTGAGACCCACTTGTTGGCTGGCAGGTGGCTGTCCTCTTCTTGCCCCGGCACGGCAGCCATCCCCCTGTGTATGCCCCTCTGGCATCTCCTCCTTTTCTCATAAAGACACCGGTCATATTGGATTAGGGCCTTACCTTAATGGCCTCATTTTAACTTAATCCCTTTTTAAGAATCTTAACGTCCAATACCTTACATTCTGAGGTACTGCAGTTTTGGACTTTAACATATGAATTGGGGTGGGGTGGGTGTGATTAACCAGTAATGGAGGGAGAGAGGGAATAAAAATCATCCAGAGAGAAGAACATCTGGCTACACTCCAAATTTTTCTCCCAATTCAAACTCAGAAAATGGCTCTGCAGATCTCAGGCACCACTTACTATTTATTCCCTGCCCCAGAACATCTTCCAAAGAGTGCTGTGGGGTGGAAGGTGTGCTGGCAGCAAATAGGTACATTTTAGTCTTGGATCTATAGTCCATTAGCTGTGTGACCTTACGCTATTTAGTTAACTTCTTGGATCATTGGTTTCTCCCTATGTCAAATAAGGCTATTAATTGCTTGCTACAAATCAGGGTTGGTCTAGGCTAAATCTTAAATGAGAGAACATTCTTAATAACATCTAAAAATGCCCAGGAAAGTCTTTGTATACCATCAGGCTTTGGACAAATGGAAGGGATTATTATAATCATCACTGTGTATTTGATTTTAGATGGTTGCCCATTTAAAAGGCTTGGAGATTTCAGTAGAGCCAAGTTTAAATCCGTCACCATTCATAAACAGACTAAATTATCTGTGCATACGGCTTTTTCCATAGGGCATGGTAATTAATAATTGGTTCAGTATTCATTAGCACATGCCTTTGGATTCATTTCCGTCAGTCAAAAGTCTTGCTAGGAACATATAATTGATGATAATATCAGCCTTTAGTTTGGCAAAATATTAAAGAATAAGACAAACTTAATAAGGATCTCAATGTTGATTTTTCTTTCTCAGTGGGAACCACATAGAAGCTGGAAGCAGGAAGCATTTTCCTCTGTCTTCCTGCTCTTGTATTTTTGGGGGCTCTAAACTACAAATAACCCAAAACTTTCACAGGGCATCAGAAAATGACC
>NW_012151291.1:0-345 GCF_000956105.1 Propithecus coquereli | reverse complement strand
GTAATGCAATAACTATTTTACATATAGAGATTATATTCTTGCTTTTCACTTCTTTAAATGATGCCACCACACATATTATAGCTCAGGGAATTCCTGACTATAACCGCTATTTTTGTTAAGTTGCTTTCTGTGTGTCAATGCTCTGTGTGCTCTTCACATAAAGCATAGAAAGGTTGGGTACAGTAGTTCCTTCTTATCCCCAGGAGATGCCTGAAAACAGGTATAGTACCAAACTTTATATATATGTTATACATAAAGCATAGAAAGGTTGGGTACAGTAGTTCCTTCTTATTCCCAGGAGATGCCTGAAAACAGGTATAGTACCAAACTTTATATATATGCTAT
>NW_012151290.1:15900-16650 GCF_000956105.1 Propithecus coquereli | reverse complement strand
ATCTAATCACCTATAGAGGAAACCCCATCAGACTAACAGCAGACTTCTCCACAGAAACCTTACAGGCCAGAAGAGACTGGGATGGCATTTTCAAAGTGCTGAAAGAAAAAAACTGCCAGCCAAGAATTTTATAACCAGCCAGAATAAGCTTCATAAATGAAGGAGAAATAAAATGTTTCCTAGACAATCAAATGCTGAGAAAATTCATCACTGCTAGACTGGCCTTACAGGAAATGCATAAAATGGTCTTAAACATGAAAAGGAAAGGTTGATATTCACTATCACAAAAACACATGAAAATATAAAACTTATAGGTCTTATAAAACAATCACACAAAGGAGGAAAAGAAAGGAATTAAATGGCAATATGACAGAATTTCATCAAACTACAAAGACAAAAAGACAAAAAAAAGAAAACAAGAATTTATAAAACACCTTAAAAAACAATTAACAATATGACAGGAACAAAGCCTCGCATATCAATACTAACCTTGAATATAAATGAATTAAATGCTTCATGTAAAAAATACAGATTGGCAGAATGGATTTTAAAAAAACATAAAACAACTATGTGTGCTTACAAGGAAACTCGCCTTACCTATAGAGACACATACTGGAAGTAAAAGGGTGGAAAAATATATTCCACGCAAACAGAGACCAAAAGTGAGCAGAAGTAGCTATACTTACATCAGATAAAATAGACTTTAAGGATCAGGTGCAGTGGCTCATACCAGTAATCCTAGCATTTTGG
>NW_012151290.1:14093-14775 GCF_000956105.1 Propithecus coquereli | reverse complement strand
CTCACAAACTAGAAAACCTAGAGGAAATGGGTAAATTCCAAGAAACATGCAACCTCCCAAGATTGAACCAAGAAGAAATAGAACTCCTGAACAGACCAATAACAAATAGTGTGATTGAGTCAGTAATAAAAAATCTCCAAACAAATAAAAACACAGGGCCAGATGGATTCACAGCTGAATTCTATCAAACAAAGAAGAACTAACTTCAATTCTCTCGAAACTGTTCCAAAATATAAGGAGAAGGGAATGCTCCCTAACTCACTTTATTACCCTGATACCAAAGCCAGACAAGGACACAACAAAAAGAAAACCATAGACCAATATCCCTGATGAACATACACACAAAAATCCTCAACTAAATATTACAACAGTCCTTCAAAAAAGATAATACTCCATGATCAAGTGGGTTTTACACCAGGGATGCAAGGATGGTTCAACCCATGCAAATCAATAAATGTGATACATCACATAAACAGAATTAAGGACAAAAACCACATGACCATCTTAAGAGATGCAGAAAAAGCATTTAATAAAATTCAGCATCCCTTCATGATAAAAATTCTCAACAAACTAGGTATGGAAAGAAGAATAATAAAGGCCATATATTAGAAACCCATAGCCAGCATTATACTTAATGGGGAAAAGTTGAAAGCATTCTCCCTAAGAACTGGAATAAGACAAG
>NW_012151290.1:13528-14028 GCF_000956105.1 Propithecus coquereli | reverse complement strand
TTCTATCAAACAAAGAACTAACTTCAATTCTCTCGAAACTGTTCCAAAATATAAGGAGAAGGGAATGCTCCCTAACTCACTTTATTACCCTGATACGAAAGCCAGACAAGGACACAACAAAAAGAAAACCATAGACCAATATCCCTGATGAACATACACACAAAAATCCTCAACAAAATACTACAACAGTCCTTAAAAAAAGATAATATTCCATGATCAAGTGGGTTTTACACCAGGGATGCAAGGATGGTTCAACTCATGCAAATCAATAAATGTGATACATCACATAAACAGAATTAAGGACAAAAACCACATGACCATCTCAAGAGATGCAGAAAAAGCATTCAATAAAATTCAGCATCCCTTCATGATAAAAATTCTCAACAAACTAGGCATGGAAAGAAAAATAATAAAGGCCATATATTAGAAACCCATAGCCAGCATTATACTTAATGGGGAAAAGTTGAAAGCATTCTCCCTAAGAACTGGAATAAGACAAG
>NW_012151290.1:0-1733 GCF_000956105.1 Propithecus coquereli | reverse complement strand
AAATTCCCTTTTCCTCCACTGAAACTATTTTTTTTAACACAATTTCGATGAGCAGGGCTCTTAAGACACAATAACCACTTTGTTACAGAACATTAATGGCTGAAATGTATTGAACACTTATCGGGGCTAATTATGGTTCTAAGTGTTAAATTAATAACTGCCTTTTATTTGCCATATAACATAGGATAAAGTCAATGCACGTGACAAAACGTGTTATATTAGCAAAGCATTATGAACAAAAAGGAAAATAGTTCTTCACCTAAACATCCCACATCAGTAGCTTCCTAAAATACATTACATAACAAGCAATTTGGATTAGAGGGGGAATTTTTACCATCTCCCCATGCCATTTCCAAGCTCTTCCTATTTCCTATCTTATGAAATCATTCCTCTTTTAGTTTAATACTATGGTAGGCGTAAAACAATAAAGATCAAAAAAGAAATTCTACAGACTTGTGTCATTGGGTTTTACCATCCACTTTCCCACTTGGCTGCTGTTGTCTGCCTACTGCTCCGGGAGCACTCTGCTTCCTAGCTGTGTGGTTGGGCACGTCAGTGAACTCCTTCCAGCCGTAGCTTTCTGTCTGGAAAATGGCAATAGCAACACCAATTCCACAGGGTTGAGATTAAGTAAGGATACTCAGAGTCAGCTCTCAGCCACATTCCCAGCCCAGAGTCAATGCTCACCTTCTGGCCACTTCCCAGGTTGGCAGGACTCTGGCAAATGGTCACGTTTTGCTCACATCTCCAAGCCCCCACATCCACCCGGGCGATGCCAGCACCCACTTGACAACCGATCCGATGCCTTTCTCTCAAAATTCACTAAATTCTTCAATTTCCAATGAATTCAATCTCTACGTAATGACCACTTCCATGTCCCTGTTATTACTGAGAAATGCTCCACCTCTGAAATCTTAAAAATATTCTTCTTTGTGACCACAACCTCCTAACCCTGATGCTCAGGGCCCCCAGTGGTCAGAATCCTCCATTCTTCCCAATCTCTCATTTCCTTTTACTCCCCGTCCTACCTGGACTTTGTAGTCCATAACGTTAGCAACAGAGAACCCCCTATCAACACCTGCCCTGGACATCCGCACCTGTCCCCAGGACACCTGCCTGGCAAAACCCCAACTCTAAGGCCAACTCTCAGCCTTCTTCCCTCCTCCATCTGGGCTACACGGAAACCCAGCTGGACAGAATCTCCCCCCCATGCACTTGCTCCACTGTGAGCCCCTAGTGCTCTCTGGGCTTCTCCTTCCTCCCTCTGTGCTCTAGGCGGTGTCACCTCTCATCCCCTCAGCGGCCCTGATCGGGTCATTTTCTACCCCTCCCATTTCAGTGCTTCCATCACTCTCCTGTTTTGCTCCCCTACCCTCCGCTTACATAGAAACAAACTCGTAAGCCTCGTGTTCTTTAATCCAGTCTTGGCTAGAAAATTAATAAAACCAGAAGCTACAGCTCTCAAGAGCAGTTGCTGAATATCCCCTCTTGAAGAAATGGGAGGCTGTTCCCACAGGTACATCGTAAAGAGCAACTCTGCGGTAGCCATCGTATCTTACTAGAAAGACAATGTTGGTTAATATTCACATACCAGATTTTTTTAAAGTCATTTATATAATATTCTTATCATCATAGAGTTCGTATCTAAATCTGTTAAATAGGGCAAAGCAACTTCCTGCACTATTAAAACGTTTGTCTCAATAGTTCTAAAGACTGTTGACTTATTTTAGAAT
>NW_012151289.1:3662-4037 GCF_000956105.1 Propithecus coquereli | reverse complement strand
TCAACCATGCAGGAGATTGGCATCCCTAACCCCCATGTTGTTCAAGGGTCAGCTGTATATATTTCACATTCTTATTAAGGCCAGTTTTCTTCTAAAGTATTTTGGGGCACTTAGATATATGACAGCATATACACTCAGAGACCAAGCTTTAGAGAGGAAGAGGCATTGTCATTAAATCGGTAGTGTTCACCATAAAGCACAGAGCCAAGGTGCCCATCCATTCTAAACTCCTCATAAAAAGATACAGAGGAAAGTCAAAACTTCACATGGTCTTTTTTTAAAAACAAAAGATATGTGGTTTTAAAATCCTATTGAATTACATTTTAATTAGCAAAAAGTTTTAGACTTGGTGAAGTTTCTTGGGTGAAACAGTCC
>NW_012151289.1:1285-1852 GCF_000956105.1 Propithecus coquereli | reverse complement strand
CTCCAATGGCACCATTGACCATCCCCTACAAAAAAAAAAAAATGCATCAAGACTTCCTGCTTTGTCTGGCAGTACCAGCACTAACACCAAAACAATCACTTTTTTAGGCTGAGTTTTGAGTTTGGCCCATCATAATCCTAACCCCCCCCATTCTGTGCCCACTGGTTGAGCATCCTGCTGTCTCTGGATTCCCATTGCCCCTAGTAGACAACCCTCTTCTCTCATGAATCTGTCAGTAATAAAATGCTTCTGTTATTTCATTTTCTATTGTTCCACCTCTTCTGTGTCTCACCTGACCAACACACCCCAACGTAACTCTCTTCCTGTTCAGGGCTCTCCTGAGAGTGGCTGCATCAACAGGAATAAATTGGATATACATCAAGCATGAACCACAAGGCATCTTCCAGTATAAAGAAGTTTCCTGTGAGAGGGACGCTCGCTCTGACACTTAGGTAAAGCCATCCATCAGGACAAAGAAGTGTGCCGCAAAAGTCACACCATAAACATCCACAACCACCTTCCTGGATCCCCAGCCAGGCAAGGCTAGAATTTTGAGCCACTTTCCAG
>NW_012151289.1:574-1235 GCF_000956105.1 Propithecus coquereli | reverse complement strand
TGCACTTTCTTGCTCAGCCATTCGATCACTCACTAATTCCCATTTCACCTTAATTCTTTACTTCCAACTTATTCCATCCAACTTTTAACCAAAACCTATCTCTATTCTTCTATTTGCCCAGATGTTTCCAAGTTCAATATTCATTGATTTTCTTCTCCATTTCCAAGTTATCCCACTTCCTGATTTATAATGTAACATACAAACGTTTCAAAATTTAAGAAAAAACTCACCAATGGAGTTAATATGTACCGCTTACCCTGCCTTTGAAAGCTTCGCAGTCTGTACTGCCATTTGCTTAAACAGCTGCTGATGGATTTTAAATTTCCTTTCTTTTCTTTTCTGCAGGTGCTTGTTTATGCATCAGTGGTGGGCTGAAATATATGACAAGTCTATGTGCTCAAGAGGAAAATTCAGATCAACCTAGGCATGAAGCCAATTGTATACTACCTAATGCAGAATTCATTTATTTAAAAAAGTATTTACAAGATGACTACCCTGAGTCAGAAACATACAGTACTTATCACAAGTTGTTACTTATGTTCCCCACGATCCCAAGCTTTCTTCCCAGCTATTGCTTTGCGCCCCTCCATCAAAGGTAATTGCAATCAACCATATTTGGACCACAGCCATTCTTTAAACACACAGCAGCTTTTCCACTTCT
>NW_012151289.1:0-524 GCF_000956105.1 Propithecus coquereli | reverse complement strand
TGATCTTAGTGCCTGATACACAGTAGATTCTTGTAGTGAGGAGAATAGTGCATACCTCCCACAAAAAGACATGCTCTTACCCTAATTCTTAGAATTTTGAGCCACTTTCCAGAGAGAGACCTCAAGACTAAATTAGAGGAAAATTACAAAAATTAAAATCATAACAAATAAAATGAGAATCAATACATGATCTTAGTGCCTGATACACAGTAGATTCTTGTAGTGAGTAGAATAGTGCATACCTCCCACAAAAAGACATGCTCTTACCCTAATTCTTAGAATCTGTGAATGTTACCCTATTCAGGGAAAAAAAAAATCTTTGTAGATTTAAGTTAAGGGTCTTAAGATGAAGTGATCATACTGGATTACTTTGTTGGTCCCTAAATCCAATGACAAGTGTCCTTATAAGATATAGGAAAGATTGATAGGAGAGAAAGAGGCAATGTGAAGATGGAGACAGAGACTGGAGTAATGCGGCCACAAGCCAAGGACACCGAGGAACAGTTGGAGCCATCAGAAGCTGG
>NW_012151288.1:18674-19008 GCF_000956105.1 Propithecus coquereli | reverse complement strand
GACACTCCGCTCCATTTTAAATTTCCCCATTCATTTTACACTTCCCTCATGCTTACTTGGGTAGGTCTTGGTGGCTTAGTTGTTTTGTGATCCATACCTTTGTTTTTTAATTATATGAACCCTTGATAATAATATCCTTCTTAATCTGGAGTTGCTCCATATGTTTGTTCAAAATTACAATGGTGAAAGGAATACTACAAGATGCCTAGATAAATCACCTGGGTTCCATGTACATTCTCCCTGACTCCTGCTGATCAAGGTCAATGACTTCTACCAATATAGTATTCTTCTTTGGCCTCTCTGGGCATAAAAAATACTGTGAGACTGTGACAGT
>NW_012151288.1:12570-12942 GCF_000956105.1 Propithecus coquereli | reverse complement strand
TATACATTCTCAAACCTTATATTTGAGGGACAACAAGTAAAGAAAAGCCAACACAGGTATAATAGGAGTGGCGGGGATAGGGAGAAAACAAAGAGCTAAACACAGGAAAAAATATTTTCAAAAGTTGTAGCAAAACTTGCAACAATAAATATATTGAAATACCATGAAGGAACTCCTGGATTTATGAACAATCTGATAAATGATTTCTCCAAAACATAAGTCATATCTTGCCACTTCCTTGACTAAATTCTTATATTTCTTTCCATTGAACTTCAAATTAATCTCTAGTTATTTACTTTAGGGTTCAAAACATATGATCTGGTTTCTATGTGTCCTGAACTCAGCTTTTCCTTCTCCATATTGGTATCTGAA
>NW_012151288.1:10969-12520 GCF_000956105.1 Propithecus coquereli | reverse complement strand
CTCCTCCCGCCGCCCTTCCCGTGGTATAGATGATTGGGTTAGGTGTGTATCTTAAGAAGGGTTCCAGTGTACTAGCCACTTCTTGCTCATTGTAGTCAATGATCAAGTTATCACAACACTGTTAAAGCAATGAATTAGTGCAATATTCTATGGGATATCCAGAGGGTCCATATCTCTGGATTATATTATAACACAGTATAGGACAGTTAATATAACCCTAAGGTAAAACTTTAAATAAATATTGTGTCTTTTCTAGATATACAGCAACTGTCTCTGATCCTCTATTATAACTGGAATGGAAAATAATAAATTTTCCAAATCAATGTGAACCCAATGACTAATTAATGGCCTTATTAATTTGCTCTAGCAAAGAGATCATATCTGGCACAGCAGTTGTGATCAGGGCTCCTACTTGTTTAAATTTATGGAAGGCCCCATCCCCAGTGTGTATATAATACTGTTTTTGATTCATTAACTGGCAGTGATGGGTGATATTTTCAGAGGTTTCTGTTTGTCCTTCACTATGATAACTCTGACAATACAGCAGTACGTAGGTTACTCCTGATGCCAAGTATATCAGTTCAAATTATGCGCTCACATACAGTAAATGACCCCTGGACAAGCCTACACAATCTGTGGACACATTGTGAGTCAGACATTAGCCAGGACTACACTTCTTATCTGGTCTCTGTAGGCCTCTACCTTAACAGGTGGGCCAAGATTCTTTGGTTATCAATGAAAACAGTAGTCCTAGAAATGTTTGGTTCCTAGCACATTTTCCCCAGTGGAAAGTAATATCAACAAATAGTTGTAGGTCTTTTTGCAGAAGGACTCTGGGTACCATCTTGGTATGTACTTACCATAGGGTTGTAACACAGAGAGTGTTACAACAGGGAACTTTCTCCTGAGAACATGGCCAGCACTTC
This sequence comes from Propithecus coquereli, assembly GCF_000956105.1. Taxonomy (NCBI): domain Eukaryota; kingdom Metazoa; phylum Chordata; class Mammalia; order Primates; family Indriidae; genus Propithecus; species Propithecus coquereli. The sequence continues at coordinate 11,594 of NW_012151288.1, read as the reverse complement.
AGACAATGGGTTTTGAATCTGAAAGCTAGCTCATATTTGGGAACTTATACAGGGATTGTTGGGGAACAATTTCCCATGGATTTCTCATATTTTTATACATCTTATGAAGAAAAGCATTAACAACTATTTGTATTCAATTATCTTCTCAGGGATCTTTCTATGGCAAAGAGCCTTTAAAGTTACCTGAGAAAATTCTTTGAGGCACAGTCCCAGATCTGACCAGCTCCAGAACTGTAGGATAATCGAAAGAACAAAATATTTTATGTCATGTATAAATTACCCAGCACATTAAGATTGGTCAATTACTGTTGATGCTCCCTTTCTTATATATTGCATGCATACATTAAATATTTTTATAAGAATGTATAACTCTATCTTTAGAGAAAAATCAAGGTGGTCTTGTTAGTCAAAGTTTCCATGACTGAATAAGCAGTAAAAATTTTTATCCTCATTAATTTGAATTATTATCATCAGAAAAAGATTAATAAAATTTCCATTAAAATTCAATTGACCTATGATTTTACGAATAATGTACTAAGAGAGCTGTAATTTTGAGATGAAACAATAGTTGAAATAATTAAATATCTTGTCACCTTTAATTTACCAACACAAATGTGCCTATGTA
>NW_012151288.1:0-299 GCF_000956105.1 Propithecus coquereli | reverse complement strand
GCAAGCAATAAATTGCTCAAAGATTACATAAGATGTTTTTACTGAGAGCTATAACATAATGCTTGAAAAGATTAGTAAAAACCTGAATAAAAAAATATAAAATATTCATTAGTTGGAACATTCAAATTGTTAGGCTGTCAATCCTTTTGTTAATAAATTGATTTATTTTAATTAACAAAAAATTGTGTATATTTACAATGTAGAGCACAATGTTTTGAAATACAGTCATAAGCTATATAATGACGTTTTGGTAAATGACAGACAGCATATACAACAGGTCCTTCAAGAGGGATTCCAGA
>NW_012151287.1:10138-11894 GCF_000956105.1 Propithecus coquereli | reverse complement strand
TCATTGATTTTCAATTTGTTCAGCTTTTTCTTATAGTAAAAATGGGAGTTATGACTTCCAAGCTCTTTACATGTCAGAACTAACACTGGAAGTTCAAAAATGACATATTAAACACTTACTATGTGCCTGGCATCGTGTGAAATGTTTTCTAAGCTTCCATACTTTATTTTCCCAGTAACACTGCGGCTCTCTGCTGCAGTCCCCAATACCGCCACAGTGTCTCTATGTTGCTTCAGAACCCAAGGTGATTCCTCTTCATTATGTGAAGATTTTAGTTCCTTACTCTCTAGTTACTCCTGTCATAACTTTTAGAAAGTTCAACGTCCATGTAGGTGACTCTTCCACTGCCCCATCCTCTTAATGCCTTGACCTCCTTCCTCTCCTCGGTTAATCACGTCCTCACCCTGTCTTAGCCCCAACTCCTTGGCCATAGCAACAGCATATTTGCCATTGCAAAAACCTGAATCTCTTGATAATTTCAATTTCAGACATAATATTTTCTCACTGACACCTCTTATCTCTCCAACTCAATCCTTCTATTACTCATACCCAAAAAATTCTTCAATGACAATAGATATATAATCCATTAATTCTACTTTTCGCTGTCCCTTGCCACCTTCATGATCCACCTTCCTTCATAACTATGGCCCACAGTTATTTCATCCTTGCATAGAGCCTCAAATCCCTTCTTCATCATATTCTATTAGTACGACTCCCACTCCAATGAAATCCAGTTCTGCCTACTCCTAACCCTGTACCTGTAAAGCTGAACATAGCTAAAGAAAAATATTCAACCATGCCAATTGGTCTCAAGTTCAATATGTGTCTACTAACCCTTAGTGCTAACTGGAAATCCAACTGTACTTCCTAGTGCTCTCACTCTCCCATTCGCCTAAACCTTCTTGTTCATAACTTTTTCTAGTCAAACCGTCAACACTTTCAGCATCCTTCTAACTCTCAGCTGATGCCACAGTTCCTATTTCTATTTTGGGGGAAAAAAAACAAAACTACCAGAGAAAACTTCCATGCTGTCTCATGACTATCTCTACCCATTTACCCTGCATCCGTGCCCATATTCTCTGCCTTCATTCCTGTTACAATTGATCAGTGGTTCTTGTATCAAGGTGTATAGTCAACCTTCCCATGTGTGTATTGGATCCTTTCCCTCTTACCTTCTCAAGCACACCTCTCCTAACATCTTCAATTTTTCCTTCTTGGATGGATTATTCCCATCAATATACAAACATGCTATAAATTTTCCCATCTTAAAAAAATTTATATGTCTACTATTGCACCCATCAGCTGATATCCCAGTTTTTGAACCCATTTTTCAATGAAACACCTTGAAATTGTCTGTACTTACTGTCTGAAATTCCTTCCTACCCCTCATCTCCCCCTACACACACACACACACACACACACACACACACACACATAAAACTCACTCTCATTTTCTTCTGCTTCTCTTTCCCCGACCACCTCAACTCCAGCTGTGTGGCCACCTTGCTATTTCTGCAACTCATCATTCAGGACTTGCTTCGATGTTTCACATTTTCTGTGTCCTCTGCCTAAGAAATCTTTTCCTTTGATATCCATGTGGCTTTTACTTTCATTTCTTTCAGGCTCCTGCTCAATTGTCACCATCACTTTTCTAAAATAGCAACACACTCCATGCAGGACTCACTTTCCCTCTTCTCTGCTTTGTTTTATTTTTTTCCAGAGTATTAACATCTTTGACTCAGTGTAATTTTTATTT
>NW_012151287.1:7905-8827 GCF_000956105.1 Propithecus coquereli | reverse complement strand
CTTAAGCATTCAGTGACTTAAATAATTATTACCATGATGTAGCCTGAAGTAAAAATGTTAGAAATTACTCTTCTTGCACACAAGTAGTGTATCTACGTTGTTCCTGTGCTCTATGACACAGGAAACTACCAAAATGGCAGTTCCACAAGGCGCGAAATGCTTCTTAGTCATAGCTGTGTCCACAGCATCCAGTATGTTGAATAAATGAATTGTTAAAGAAAACCCAAAACAGAAGTTAAAGCAACAAAGATAGAGTTATTAAAAAAAAAAAAAAACTATTGTAATAGGGGAGAGAGACTCTCACATAAAACTGGACTCAATTCTGAATACAACCAGAACAAGTGAGGATTTATAGCTGAGGAGCAGGTTGGGGGACAGGGAAGATGTGTGGATTGAAAATTACTAAAAGAAGACATTAAGGCCGGGCGCGATGGCTCACATCTATAATTCTAGCTCTCTGGGAGGCCGAGATGGGTGGATTGTTTGAGCTCAGGAGTTCGAAACCAGCCTGAGCAAGAGCGAGACCCCATCTCTACTAAAAATAGAAAGAAATTAATTGGACAACTAAAAATATATAGAAAAAATTAGCCGGGCATGGTGGCGCATGCCTGTAGTCCCAGCTACTCGGGAGGCTGAGGCAGGAGGATCGCTTGAGTCCAGGAGTTTGAGGTTGCTGTGAGCGAGGATGACGCCACGGCACTGTAGCCTGGGCAACACAGTGAGACTCTGTCTCAAAAAAAAGAAGACATTAAGTGTAAAGGGATCCTGGCAGAAATCCTGTTAGGATTCTTGCTGAAGGCAAGCCAATGTGATCAGATATCACCTGAAGGATCCTACAAATGAGAGTTTGATCAGGTATCAGCTATTAAGGGTGGGGAATTCTTGCTAACCTGACTTAGCAGGATTCTTGCTAAAACTGTAC
>NW_012151287.1:3744-4062 GCF_000956105.1 Propithecus coquereli | reverse complement strand
AGGAGACCCCATTTCAAAAAGTAGCTGCAACGTGGGCCCTGGCACACTATCATTTCTTCCTTACCTAAAACTATCTTCTTCCAAATTTCATTAGGCTGTCAAACCTTACCAAAGGGAAAAAAGTAACCTAATTGTAATTTAGTGATATTGTATCACAATAATGTGATATAGCATCATAAATCAAAATGACAACCTTGCTTTTCTCTCTGATTGATAATCTTAGAATCTTACATGGCTATCAGTTGAAATAATTATTGGGATGCTTCAAAACACCTGCACTCGAATGTTCATAGCAGCACAATTCACAATTGCAAAGAT
>NW_012151287.1:0-915 GCF_000956105.1 Propithecus coquereli | reverse complement strand
TATTTTTAAAGCAGGAGTTTCTTTTCAATTAAAAACTCATAAATATTTTAAAAATCTGTGCCAACTCAAATTTGACATGACAATATGCATATTGAACTTTAGATGCAACACAGAATAGCTTTTGCACTACCAAAGCCAGTGTATAATTGTCTCATCAATTGCCATTAGTTGTAAGACATACTTCCCAGTCACAACAGTGGTACAGCATAATATAGTACTTCACCTATACTAAACAACTGAAAGGTGTTATAATTTATCAACTATTTGCTGAATATATATCTATCTTCTTCACCAGAAAAAAATCAAACTGAGAATCTGCCTGTCATCTTTTTCACAAAATCTCCAAAGCACAGGAAACAGTGTTGAATGAATGACAAGTTACATTGAAGTATTAATATGACTAACGGAAACAAAACTTTGTCATTTGATGAAAGCTATGCATTTGCAAACACGGCAAAAACAAAAACACCTTAGATCCCATCTAAGAAAATCATGTTGCAGAACTGATATCAGCTATAAAAACCTTAGAATTTATTACCTAAAAAATATTTTCCAAATTCTCAACAGAAAGCAGTTACTTTGTAAATGATAAACTCTACCATTACAGTATGTTTTTCACCTATTATTTTAAAATATATAACAGAAAAGCATGCCACCAAATGGTAGCTAGTGAGAAAAATACTAACCAGCAAACTCTGCTAATTGAGCTCACAACGGGTCATTATGGGGGTGCAGCTTCTAACCCTCTGATCACTTGGCCAGCTTAATCTAAATCCTCCAGTAGCATCAAGCTCCTGCTTCATCTGTACAATTCCTAAAAGAAAGGGCCATATAGTAAGGGCCTAGATGTAGGGCCAGAACAAACCTGAGTTCAAACCCCAACGTGGCCCCCTACTAGCTGTGAGACCTAGAGAG